>NW_019445526.1:0-1720 GCF_002814215.2 Seriola lalandi dorsalis
CACACACACACACACACACACACACACAAACAATAGAAGCTGGGAAACAGAGAAAAGGGTAGCAATAGAGTCAGCTATAGGTAACATTTGAGTCTAAATTTGCTCTCAGTAAAAAGTGTTAAGTGAGAGTTTTGAAAATGAAAAGCTGTTTTGATCCATGTGAAGGTGTGAAAAGGTGGATGAGGAGGATAAACCCACAAGTCCTCTTGTACCGTGAATTGGAGAACAGAGTTTAGCCCTTCAGCTGTACTCCAACAGAAAAGTGCAAATTCTCCGGTCTGTTGAATCTGACCTTTGCAAGAGCTTAGCTCTTAATGAGCCTGAATGGAATATGTGCAAATGTTCTTTGGTCCTTGGTTTAATCATGTTTGTGATTAGATAGAGGTCCTTTATCTGAGATGTCAGAAAATTAAATTACATTTTTAATCTTTTTTTTCTCTCTAGTGTGTTTGCTTAGGCTTCAGATTTCAGAGTCGGTTCATGAATCAACTGTGAATGATGAATACAGTTGTAATGCAAGGCTCAGGAAGAGGAGAAGTAACGGTTCATTTGCCGTTTTGTGTTACCACGGTATGCATCATTAAGTAAAGACATGGAGCCCGTCAAACCAGAACCTGATTGACTGGTCTCTCTCCCTGTCTTTACTCTGCCCTCTCTATCGGCTCAAGGAGAATGAGTGAATAAAACAAAGGAGCGACTATCATCTGTGCAGTGAATACAGAGACTATATCTTTTCCCTGTGGAGGTAGTGTAAGTAGATGCATTCCTTTTGACAGTCAGGAAGACTGCTGAGCGGCACTATCCTCAGAAAGCTAAGCGGCTCTTCTGGGAGTTTCTCTATCAGTATCTCCACCGCCTCGTGCAGCAGAGCCTGGTGTGCGTGCTTGTACTCAGTTGTTTCCCTGCACGTTTACAAAGTGTGTAAGTGTGGTGAGCCTGTGAGAAAGAGCGAGTGTATACGTGTGAGAATGTGCATGTGTATTTGCAGCACATGTAAACACATGGGGTGAGCTCCCACTGGACAGACAAGTTTGCTGAAGTGGCTCCGACGCTCCGTGTTCAATTTGAATTGGAGGAGAAATTTTGTGGGAGACTGTGGGATGATGTCAACAACAACAAGGGGGGAAAAAAACACGATTACTTAACAGAAAAGTCAAACATCGGGATCCAGCTTGAGAAGAGATGAAGGTGTCTGACAGTCGGAACACATTCACATTAAAGAGATGCCATCTCGGAAAACTTAACAAAGGTGAAGTTATTTAGAAGGAAAGACCCTTGAATGTGTTCCTACCTAAACTGCTGCTATTTATTTTCAAATCAAAGGATAGGTTCACATTTTTAAACTCTGTCACAATACAACACTCACATTTTACATAACATTGGAAGAGTTATCGGTTGGTGTAATCACTCCCTCTCTCCTTATTTGTCATGTGCAATTGCATTCCTAGTGCAACTCATGATGGGGGGCAAAACAGATAGTCCTCATTCTGAGCAAAAATACTTTCTTAAAGTGACAGTGTGTAACTTGTAGAACAAATAATTACACATTCCTCCTCTAACACGAGAAAAGTAGAATTCATAAGCAATAAAACATGAACTTCTTCTGTTAGTTACACTCAGGCTTCTCTGACACAGCCTGATGTGGTCTGGTATGACCAGTAGTTTATGGTGGCTAGTGTTAGCAAACTTTGGATGAATACAGTGTTGTGTAACTCACATT
>NW_019445527.1:0-1881 GCF_002814215.2 Seriola lalandi dorsalis
AATGATATTTTAACTACACAAACATACAGTAACTCAAGGTGAAGTAACCTTTCAACTTACTTCTTTTACTCTGCAGCTTCAGCCGCTCGGTTGCAACTTAATCAACGTTCCTAGCGATCAACACGGCATGATACCTGCGGCCCTGAAGAAGGTCTTATCTCAGTGGGACCCCTCAGAGGTGCACACGCCTGGCAGCACTGCCCCCAAAATCCTCTACACCATCCCCAACGGAGGGAACCCCACCGGTGCCTCCATGACGGTTCAGAGAAAGAAAGAAGTGTACGAGGTTTGTCTCTCCTGCAGAGTCACAAAACAAATCTCTGAGTTCATTCAGAGTCAAAGATGACTGCGGGCACACTCTGCAGATGAAGCTGTATTTTAAAAATCTCTCTGAATCCCTCTTCAGTCAGATTTATGCAAAGCAGTCAGTGAAGCGCTGACTCTTCTAATTAGAGCTTGTTGTGAAGCTGATTTCCCTGCAGATTTACTCCGTCGTTTTCTCTATTAATGTCCTCCGCTCTTTTTAATAGCTGGCCAGGCGGTACGACATGCTCATCATCGAGGACGACCCGTACTATTTCCTGCAGTTTGACAAGGTACGAAAAGTTCAATCACCTCCCCGGTTTGTCAAAATGAATTTTCACATTATGTCATATTTAAAAAGGTAAAATAGTTGAGTTGTCTCCTTTACTGTGACTTTCTGGTCTTATCTTAACACATTCACTTGGATTATTATGAATCGAGGCCACAGTCTGGTGTGATTCATGTTGTGTTTCTGTATTTGGCAGCCGTGGGCTCCCACGTTTCTCTCCATGGACGTGGACGGGAGGATCATCAGGACCGACTCTTTCTCTAAGATCTTGTCTTCAGGGTGAGCATCTCAATCTGTGTGTATGAATGTGTGTGTGTGTGGAGGGGTGGTTGTTTTTCTTTAACACCAGTGCATGTGAAGCTCTGCTGTTACCATTTAAGATTTTATTGGCTCTGCTACAGCAGAGATTTTCCTGTAGCAAGTCAGGACTTGACATGTGAGCAGGGTGTGTTTTTCCAGTCAGTCTTACAGTTTAATTTGCTTGTGTAATTCCCCACTGCTCATATCTGATGGTTGCTTGTGCAGGATACAGCTGATGAGTGTGTTCGTAGGAAAGAGGAAATCTTTCATGGCCAAATACATTATAACTGGACACCCCTGTCTATAATCGCTTTATTTAACTCGTTAGTATTCATGTAATCTGTCACATATGCATATATTTTATAGATCCAACAGTAAAATAAAACTTTCAGATTCATTGATTGTGAATTGTTAAATGTTGTAACTACTTGGCGTGTTAAAAAGATTTTTAGTCGATACTGTATCATAGACACCTAAACATGTTTAAAGTGAATGTTTTTCAGACAAATGTACTTTCAGAGCTGGAATCTGTGTTTATGAATTTAACCTTGTTGTTTTGTTGCTTTGAAATAAAGAACTTCGGCAACATCAGTACAAACAGATTAGGAACACACAACGACAAAGTCAGAGCCAACATAAAAAGTGAATATTTGTCTACATGCCATTTTCAAGGTTGTTGGTTTAATATTTCAAGTAATGTCAAGTTAAATATTGCACATGATTCTGTGTGGGAGATGTTTTATGTATAACTCCTTTATGTCTTTGACTTCTTGTCTGCCTTTTGCCTTTTTTTTTAATTTTCTTTTTTGTGCTTCAGGCTGAGGATAGGTTTTGTGACCGGTCCCAAACCGCTGGTGGACCGGGTGGTGCTGCACATCCAGGCCTCAACGATGCACACTAGTACCTTCACACAGGTGAATAAAAACTTCATTTTACACCACCACAACCTGCTCTTTTCCCTATCACTGAATATTCTGCGTGTGTCTGGT
>NW_019445528.1:0-2233 GCF_002814215.2 Seriola lalandi dorsalis
TTCAGCAGGCCTGGTTGGTCTGTTGAATTTGTATTGTGCAGTACATCTTTATCATTAGTATGATCCTCAAGTTGACTCAGACAGATTCTCACCATTGGGATGAAACGCTGCTTCAATATCTTTAGCTGGAGCTGAAAAATAAACAGAGACTTTGTTTGATCTGTTGGCTCATGGTTAAAACTCTGACCTGACAGGTTTTGTTGTTATTATTACTCAATACCAAGTTTCTGTGAGTCATCATTCTGTGAGTTTTTTTTGCACACTTATCAGGAAAAATGTTCATAATCTCATCAACTTTTCACAGCTGAACACTGACTGACAGCATCGGTCCTCAGTGGAGGACGGACACTTCTGTCCTCAACTGTTGATTTAGATTAGCTGTCTCTGTCTACCTGACGGTCTCCTGGTTTCTCTGTCTCTGTCTACGTGACTGTCTCCTGTTTTTTCTGTCTCTGTCTCCCTGACTGTCCCCAGGTGTTTCTGTCTACCTGACTGTCTCCTGGTGCGTCTGTATGGCAGGTTTCCCTCCAGCAGTAGCGGCAGACTCTTCCTGGACTTCTCAGGTGTGTACATCAGCAGCTCTGGAGGCTCTGGAGGGACAAACAGCAGAGAGACCCTCAGGTATTATTTTAATGACTACATTAAGCATCTTTCCAACTCTGTTAAAACTGTTATTTCTCATGGATGTACATTAAAATCACATCATCTTGTTAAACTGCAGCACAGAGAAAATGACCACTAACCCTGACCTGATTGACGTCTTCCTCTGTGATAGCTGTAGATGTCATCCAGTCGTGGCGAGGCAGAGGACTTCTTTAGGTTGTCCTGGTCAAACTGGGGCGCTTAAACACAGGAAGTGATGTGACCCCATCATCACATGCTAAAATCAGCCACTCACAGTGGATTTATTTATGAATAAAATGGTATGATGCTTGTAAACAGGACTGCCAAAAGAAATGCGTGTTCTTGTGTGTGTGTTTCTTTAAATTTGTGTGTTCCTATCTTTCTGCTTGAATGTGCGTTTGTGTATGTGTGTGTGTGCGTGTGTGTGGTTGTGTGCTCACATTGACAGAAGTTGTCTCCCAGGACCTGTCTCGCCTGGAAGATAAGATAAGAGGCAGAAAATAAATGTCTCCTCAGTCATTCTTTATGAGGTGTTTGTACAAATAACAATGATAAGTTAAATGATGCGGTCTCTAAATGGACTTTCTGACAGTCAGGGTCTGTTTTATGGTCTGTTTGGAATTTTATTTCATGTGGGTCAGACTTTGAGGTCCTGAATACTGAAACATTTTTTTTTTATCACTTAACTTTAAAAGACTGGCGACCTGTGCTAATGCATGCTAAGAAATTAAATGACTGTTCAGAGAGACCTGAGCACTTCTGAAAGCACCACCTGGGGCCAGTTTCACAAAGATATTTCAGACTGGTCTGTAGTGTGGGTTCAGTCTTCATTGCGTTCATAGATTAGTTTAATACATGTAAAAAAGTTTCACAAAAATAAAAACAGAGTCTGACTGACTGACTTAAGCCAAAAAAATTTAACACCTTACCCCCAGGCTAAGGTCCTAAGACCAATGTTATCATGGTAACAATCAATGACACCGGCGATGAGGAGTAGCACAAAAAAACAAGAGACAACATGTTCTAGTGGGGTAAACTGAGCTGAGCAGATGGATACAGTGAAGTATGACTATTTGTTATATAATTGTTATATAAACCGCAGTCACAGTCTATCTTTGTGAAACCAGCTCGTGGTCAAGCTTGTCGGAGGGGAGGGGCGAGTTTGTCACTTGGTTTGTGTAGAGTAACAGTTGCATCAGCGGAAGGTACAGTTGGTCAGTACTTTCTGTGATTTAAATTCCTCCAATGAACTGCTTTGTTTAGTTCTCATATTTCTGGTAAAAGAGATTCACACGGTACACAGAAGAAAAAGCCTCATTCAGAGAAACAGAGGAGTAAAAGTCAAACTCACAGTTTCAAGAGTCAAATGTATTCTAAACCAAAACGTTTGTTCTGGTAATCATATCTTACTGTATTTGTTAAGTCAATGTACCTGTGCAGAATGATTTGGTGTTGGATCTGATGTCGATGTCGTTCACTGCTCCAGGCTCAAGTTCAGAACGTGAGTGGATAGATGTCCGCAGTCGCTACAACTTAGAGATACTACTGCATCCAGAAAATATGTTTTGCGTGTGTTAGTGTGTGCATGTGTGTGTGTGTGTGTGTGTGT
>NW_019445529.1:0-1689 GCF_002814215.2 Seriola lalandi dorsalis
TGTGTGTGTGTGTGTGTCTGTGCCAGTCTTACAAGAATAGTCCCTGATTATGTTTTGAACGCTTGCAAAGAAAGTGTCAGATGAATTTGCCAGCATGCGATTAATTTGAGTATTTTGAATGCTCACCTTTGTCTTTTCCTCCTGCTCTCCTCCCCTCCGTTTCTTACTTTTTCTCCCAGTGAAGCATTGACTGAATGTGAATGTCTCTCAGATCCGCTGCTTTCTCCATTTCCAGCATCTTAGAACAATGAGAAATAGAGAGTAAAGGCCTGGTTGCAAAAGACAGTGGCTGGGCGAAATTCATGCACATGTCTTCACAAAACATTTGGTTAGAGAAGATGAGTGGTGTATTGACTACTTATGGGGCTAACTGGAGAGCTACAGTTCGCCTTTGCCATCTTAAATGCTGGTGTGAGCGAGCCTTAAGACTATGATTTAGTTAGACTAAAATGATACAAGACCGAAGCACCTCAGACCAAAGTGCCATGATTGGTAACAAATCCCACTTGTCCGCCAGTGACACCTTTTCATTTGCAGAGAGAGCTAAAGCTTAAGCCCTTGATATGAGTTAGATCAAGACTGGTTGTCAAGTAAAGCACCATAGCTAGTCTCTTTATTGAGATCTACAAACTTGTTTTTCTTGTCTCAGAACAGAAAATTACTTCATTGCAGGGCTGGGATAGAATTGGGGAATGGTGGTGGTGGTGGTGGGGGAGTTGTGAATTGCTTACGGATCACATGTTGGCTTTTCACCCCATGCTGCGAGGCAGGTGAAATGCGGTTGACCCTGACCCTGCCTTTTCACGGCATGCAAAGGAAATGGAATCTGATATGATTCACATGGCTTGATAGGGCTCATCAGCTCACACAAACATCAGAGCCAAATACAAAATCCACATCTACTATAGTGTCTCTTTTTTGGACAGTACCCAGCCCTCTCGATCTCTATTTCCCCCTGCAGTCTTCAATCTATCTTTTCCTCTTTACCTCTGACCTTTTCATTTTTCAGTTCCTCCATACCAATCTGCTCTTCCATCTTGTCGTCTACACTTTCTCTCAATCTTGCCATACTACTGACCTTTCAGTTTCATTCATCCTGCATTTCTCTACCTCTCCTCTCCTCCTGGTCTGGGCTGTAATTCAGCTTGTTTCAGGGCCAGTTAGGCAGCCAGTGGAGTTAATCTGTCTTTTCAGGTCATAAATCACTGCTTGGCATCTCTCTCTCCCTCTTTCTCTCTTTCTGTCTCTCTCCTTCTTTCTTTTCTCTGTCTTCCTTCTTTGCTCTTACCTGCTGCATGGATGTAGAGCCTACTTTGAGCTGATTGCGCCTGACAGTCATGCTGGTGTTCTTTGCATGCGTGTTTGTGTGCGCATGTGTGAGTTTGTGTGTGGTTATCACTGCTTTAACACCCAACAGATAGGGAGTGAAACTGCATACTCTGGAAGTGCCAGAGCCAATAAGAAAAGATTGTTGAAACGTCAAGACCAATCAGAAGTGATGCCCCTCTCTGTGGTGCAGTTTGGATCTCTGTGTGTGTGTGTGTGTGTGTGTCTTGGACACAACAATAGCACAGACACACTCGTAACAGATGGAATCTTCTGGCTGAAAATTCATTCATAAGACGAACAAATTCCTTGAACTTTCAGGGGATAAATTAGAGCTGACTTTTTGCATGCATGCATGCATGC
>NW_019445530.1:0-1657 GCF_002814215.2 Seriola lalandi dorsalis
GTGCCTTTATTGGACAGGATAGTGGAGAGAGACAGGAAATGGGGAGGCAGAGAGAGGGGGAATGACATGCAGCAAAGGCCGTCCGATGCGGGACTCGAACCGGGGCCAACTGCAGCGAGGGCTGTAGCCTCTACACATGGGGCGCCTGCTTAGACCACTACACCACACGACGCCCCTAATCAACTTTAAACATTAATATAATTATATATAATAATACAGATTGTTATAGCTTAGCATTTTAATGTTCTAGCAGGGTAAGGCAGAATAAATTCTGGTTTTTGTATTGCTGTGTAACAATGCATCACAAATGTGTACATACATACAACATATCAACTTTTGTAAATTCTTAATAGGCAAAGCTGAGTTTCACAAAAAGACAATGTTGATTCTTGGGTTTTATAGGTAAAATGCTGTGTGTTTATTATTGTTAAATGACTGAGATGGCTGCTAATGTTAACGACAGGCAGGCAATAAGCCCATAGTATCAGTTTGTAGAGTCTTAATAAGGATTAACAATGTGTCAAATAAAACTGACAGATCAACGCTGCAAAGTTTAAATTCCACCTTCCTTCTCAGTTGGACGTTGAAAAGAAAAGTGAGGGCAGGTGGTGACGTCGGGGTGGCAGCCTGCTGTCAGCAGGGTATAGCGCCTACGTCAAACAGCTCTAATGAGATGAGTATTTTCACATCAGCAGTGCCAATGCACACAACATTTTATGGGCTTGGTTCCACAGGGTGCATTAAGAGGCCCTGTGTTTTTGGTTTGAATAATGCCTCGCCTCAGTTTCCCACTACCTCCCCATGGACTGCAACAGCTCCTGTTGAGCACAGTGAACAACATAAAGATCTGTGCAGCATGTGACCATCAAAATGTCACTGTGCCTGTTCCTCTGCAGGAATAATGTGCCTGTGGACCTTTTATTAGCAGCTGTGCTCCCTGTTATGTACTGTACAGCATTTCTCCCTTTCCTACAGACCTGAGGCTGTTTGCAGGCAGGAAATGAGAAAATTTACAAAAAGGGGACTCAACAATAAACAACAAAGACAATCACCGTAGCAACAACCATTAATAAATTAGAATCAAGCAGGAAGCACAGTCCTTCTTTGGTCTGTTCTGTCACTGGTTTTGCTCCAAAAAAAGTGGTGACAATGTACATTTCTATTCATTTGAAACCTCCTTAAGCTACTGAAATGGGGATGAGGGTTACTGAAATGTTTCCTGCCAGCACGCTGTCACATCTGTTCCTTGTCATGATCAGCCCGCCTTCACTTCTCATGCAGCAGGCTGTGCAGTGCAGTTAGAAGTGTTGAGGAAAAACACAAATCGCTGTCAAATCAGCTTCAGCCCCTTAACTCAGTCATTCTGTGCCAAATAATTTAGCTCTGAAGATTTACCACCAGCGACTTGATATGAACTGCACTTGCATTAATGCCTCCCACAGATGCACAAATTACAGGACTTATCTCAGTTACACTTTATATGGATGATCTGCCTACAGAGAATTAACGGAGTATTTGTTACATTTCGTTAATCTTGTTTAACAGTTGAACGCTCCACTGATGTTCAACAATGTAAAATATTCAACCAACAATTAGTAACCACATAATAGGAAGGGTTAGGGTTAGGATTAGCATAACAGTTTAATTGTTGAATTTT
>NW_019445531.1:0-1850 GCF_002814215.2 Seriola lalandi dorsalis
ACAGAGAGAGTTAAGTCTCAGGAAGTTAAAAAGCACAACACACTCTTTAAGGGAAACTTTGTGCACGTTGGCTCATTGCCACTGTGTGAATGTGGAAGTAAGCGAGTAAGACAGCTCTTTATATAGCGGCACTATAGAATGAACTTCAAACTTCTCACAGATTTACGAGGGCTGCCTTGGGCTCTGGGGGCACAAATGAAAGGAGCCATTTTTCACCTCGTGTATGTCTGACTGTGTGGTAATGTGTGTGTTTGTGAGTGTGTGTGCTCATTTGTGTAAAGTAAAAAAAAGACTGTTTGAGACTCGAAACCTTGCGCTCGTCTCACCTGCATGTGGTCGGGTGATTGTGTGGAATGCAGAGGAGCCTGTAGTCAATGTAAATAAATAACTGTAAGTTTAATTATTACAGACACACACAGTCTGACTTGCCAGATCTTCTGTGTGTGTTGGCTAAAAAAAGCTCTCAACTGCATGCTGAGAAGCCAAAGTAGTAGTGATAATGATAGCTGTAGTAATAGTGGTGGTGGTTGTAATAATATCTGCAGCTTCAAAAATAACAGTAGTAGTATTTCAATGTGTATAATAATAGAAGCAGCAGTAACAACAGTAATAGTAACAATAGTAGTGACAGTAGAAGTAGTATTAGTGGTGATGGTAAGAGATGTAGGTGGAAAACTAGGTATGTATATATCTAAATTCTGCATTTGAAATACAGTTTTGTAGTACTAGCACTTTATTTAAGTATTTCCATTTTATAGGTATTTTCATTTCTACTTATGAAACTATTTACAGAGGGAAATATTGAATGTTTTAAATGGAAACATTTATCTGATGAATATACTTCCTGCATAATAGCTGTGGCTGCCAAAATAACAGCATTAGTATTTCAATATGTATAATAACTGAGAGATAACTAAGAGTAGTGATAGTAGCAACAGTAAAAGTAGTTTTAGTGGTGGTGGTAAGAGTTGTAGGTGGAGAATTGGGTGCATTGATTTGGGGGAGTATAAGTGCTGCACTTAAATTCTGAAATACGAACACTTGAGTATTTAAGTTTAAATCTTCGTTATTTACAGTGAGAAAATATCTGTATGCACGGAATTTGATGACTATACATTCTGCATGCAAAACAATTAGCTCTACACTGTAATGACCTCCATAAAACTGATGTAGTACCATGATTCAAATTACTCAGCAGTATATTAATTAGTTTATACTACCTACACTTACTAGACAACACTTAAATACTGCTTATACATTAATGCATCAGTAATTTAACACTCCGAAATGGACCAGTCATCAAAATAAGTACTTTTACTTTTGATACTTGATACTGTTACACTTTTATGGAGTCTGGAGAGTGCCAATTTTTTGTACCACCTTTTCTGTGTGTAATTGTAATGGTTTAATACATAAATACATTCTTAACCCTAACCCTTAAATAAAAAATGTATAATTTATTTCGTTATTTATTATTTCAATATAGAACAAAGGGATAATCTATTCTGAAATATCTTGTTTTTCACAACCTGCACACTTTCACGTCTAGATACACTCAGTACATATATAAAGACACCTATCAACTATATTTTAACATTGCTTTATTAATATTGATTATTCTTTTCTTTTCTTTTCAAACTAAATTTTTGTTTTTCAATCTCTCTTTGATTTCTCCATTTAAAAAATCTGTTCTATGTTTTTAATGTTCTTGTTTCTTGCATTTGTTTTTATGATATATTTTCATCTTTGAAATACACTGTATTACATTTTTGTGTAAAAAAAATCAATTAATCATTATTTTATACATTCATGCCCCGATATAGATCGCAGATATTTACTAACAAGTAATT
>NW_019445532.1:0-1751 GCF_002814215.2 Seriola lalandi dorsalis
TGCTTAAGGGATCCATGTGTAAAACATTTGATATTAAAACTATGTTTCTTCCATTAAAGTGGGGAACCATTGGAATAAAAGCTTTTACAATTGTTGCTATACTAGAGACTGACTGTTGTCTGTTCATACAATAGTCTTTTTTGTCATAAACTTGGATCTGTTCTGATCTGAATGTAATATCTTAATAAACAAAATTCTCTATTGTGGTTTTTATCTCTGACATGTTTTAGGAAATCAGTTTTAGAATTTGTATTTGTACATTAACAGAAGAGGATGAAGCCACCACAGGCAGATAGATTCTGTTTCTGAGGCGAGCTCATGAAAGATAAACGTAAAGATAACAGACTTTGACCTTTGTTAAGTTTTGATACAAAAACACAAAGACTACTGTAAAGTGATGTGTCAGGGAACGAGCTGTTAACACTTGTTATGCAGGTTGTTCTACAGCAGGGGGAGTCGTCATACTTAACATTGATCCAGTTTATTTTTCCTGCTGCCTTCAGTAAAGCATGTCCTCAGTAATAAACAAGGCACTTAACATATTGATTGATGATTTAGGATATCTCATGTCCCAAAAGACCATATTGTATCATCCATAACAGAAACTATGTTTAGAGTCAAAGTTGGCTTTTGCAATGTTCTTAAGCAACATATTAAGTCGTCTTCCTCTCATTTCACTCTCAATCCAAGAAAGTACCAAAATGTTTTTCTTCTCACTCTGGGTAACATACTGTTTGCTGTTTCTTATCCAGGAAATTGTACTTGGGGTATGAACTGTAGGTTCATCCACCCCGGAGTCAATGACAAAGGTAACTATTCCCTCATCAGTAAACCAGACCTCTTCTCACCTAATGGAGGGCCTCCTGGAGGACCACATCCACTCATACCCAATAATCCCTGGGTACGTGTCTCTCCCACCACTCTGCATAAAAACGGTGTATTTCATCTGTATGTTTTTGAAGAGATTGTGCACAGATTTCTGTTACACTGCTGTAGTACGTAAATACTCATAACTCGTAAAGATAAAAAAATGGATTAGAGTTCAAATGCTCAGGAACTGGATCTATGTGACTGGGCCTCTCTGTGTGAGCATGTTTGCTAATGTAGACAAACCAACAAATTAATTTGCTACTGTTTTAGGCTGCGCCTGCAGTGGAGGAGCTCCCTCCCCCTCCTCCTCCAGTGGAGCCTCCTGTGGAGAGTGCCTGGGAGAGAGGTCTGAGGCATGCCAAAGAGGTAAGTGCATCCACTGCCTCTCATGGAAACAGCAGTTCCATTTGGTTGTGTGTGTAAACTAACTGTCACGTAGGGCTGTTTGTTTAATGACGCTGTGGATCGAACGGAAGAGCTTTTTATTGCACCCCTAGTTTACTAGTTCTACAGTTTGTAAAATTTTATCTTTGTAATTGATAAGTATTTTTAAAGCACATGTTATGAGGCAAATGTGTTTTGATCTTTCTTATCGCAGAATATTTTCTGTGGAAAAAAGCTTTCTTTTAGTGATGCCAACAAGCAGTTTTTCACCTGTTTGTCCAAAGCTGCAACTGTCACAATAAAATACAACTCAGTTGATAGTTTATTAGATACATTTAGCTAAAACGAATGCAGTTTTAACAAAGAGCCCTGCAATAAATCATGTGTCATGAAGGTTCAGTTTTTATTGAAATTGATTTACAGACATATTGATTAAACTGTGATCATTTTGGAGGATGTAGTGTGTGGAGCTGTTCAGCTGCATTGGCTTGTACAGG
>NW_019445533.1:0-1857 GCF_002814215.2 Seriola lalandi dorsalis
AATGAACAAACTAGCAGTCTGATCCTGCTCTTGACACTGTCTCCTCATTCCCTTTGAATAACCTGTTCAGTTGCAATGCTCTTAGAGAGAGAAAGAAATCCTGACAAACCATTTACAAAAATGTAGTGTCCTCTCTTTAAACACAGCTTGCATAAGCAGCATCATCTTCCATTTTTGTTGAGTCAGGCACTATGACAAATTGCCAATTAACAGTTGCCATTATCAAAAGCTGGGACAGGTTTAACACAGTGTTTAAGGCAGAATCAAATTTGCAGAGATGGGCTCCATTGGTGTAAGACAGCAAATCACAAAGACGCACTTGTTTACTAATTCTTTAGGTGAGACATTACCTCCTGACACTGGAGCATCCATGAACACAGCACCCATCTTCTCTGCAGCGACTGCCATCTCTTTTGAAACTGCAGGGTCAATGGTGGAGGAGTCAATCAACAGTGTTCCCTTCTTCACCTTTCTGAAGAAGGCAAAACAAAAGGGATTAGCACTTCATGTACAGTACAGACAAGAAAATTTGTCAAGCCAAGCCTTTCTGTTTCTACATTAAACACATTTTTATAGAGGTAGGGTTGGGTTGCATGAATGTCACAACTGTCAAAGAGTGTGATAGTAAAGTTTGCTCACTTGAGGATGCCATTTGGGCCTGTGTAGACCTCTATGACATTGGGACTTGACGGCAGCATTGTAATGATGCGGTCTGCTTTCTCTGCCACCTCTGACGGGGAGTCCACTACCTGAAAATTGGAGTCATCATTGCACGTGCATATTATCATCAACATAAAAGAAACACCTTAATTATAGCTCTCGCTTGTAACAACCTGTCAGCTCAGAAACATGTAGTTTGTTCACCTAGCAACTGTTCTTAGAAGTACAGTGAGTTTCAAAGAATAAGTGGGAGAAGGATGTATGTGTATTCATCAGTTTGTTAATACTTGTCAATATTGAGTGTATTCTTAGCTGATTTGGCCTGTTAAATAAGGGTTTAAATGTGTACATGTAATGTGTTACTGCATTACCTGGGCACCCAGGTCCTGCAGCTCTTTGCAGGACTCAGGGAAGACATCAGTGGCAATAACAGGATAACCGTTTTTTAACAAGTTTCTGGCCATGGGACTGCCCATGTTTCCCAGGCCAATAAACCCCACTGGTGTTTTTGAGGCCATTGATCGCGTTGACACTAAGAAAGGAAAGCAAAAAGAAGTGTGAGAAAAGTGGTAAGATGTTTCGTTTATCTATCACACTAAACATCTTGACCTTCAGAGAAGCTGTAGAGAAATTAAATGATTTGTGCAATAGCATACATAAGTTATCTATAATGACATTGTGTTGTTGTAGCAGTTATAGTTTGATCCTACTTGCCTAATAAAGCCATTTACAACTGTAGTTCAACTATGAAGAGCTTGGGTCTCCTTGGCTAATGACTGTCAGGTAAAATGGCAGTGAAGCAACTGTAAATATGCTCTAATTATGCTGGAAATGCTGTATTTAGAATCATTAACAACAGAGCAAATGTTTCTGCTGTAACATACCACCAGCATTTTGGCAGTCTGGCCAAGCTATTAAACACTGCTGGCTCAGCCAAGGTCCAGCCAGGTTAACAGATACTAAACAGAGTGGAAACTCTGGCGGTGGGCCAACCAGACAACAACAATGGCCAAACAAAAAAGCCCTACCTTTAATTGAGCCAACCTTTCAACATCTACTGCAGAAGGATACCACAATCCTGTTACATCTATGATGATAAACATTTAACACTGACTTCAAGAGAATACAATATTCTCAAATGCTGGCCTAAAATTGCCAAAGCAAATACACACACACAGACACACACACACACACACA
>NW_019445534.1:0-2204 GCF_002814215.2 Seriola lalandi dorsalis
ACAGCTATAGGAAGATTTGGGTTTTCTTTGATTTTCAAGTGTCCAGGCATGTTCAGCATTAAAGACACAATAAAATGTATTTCTTATGTGGAAACACTGGCACAGGTTAATTATTAAACGTTAGTGAGGGCGCATGTTTTAGAGTTCTGCCAGTCAACAGCATGACATCAACTTTGTGTGATACATATACATTAGCCTTCAAATTGTAAACTTTAATGCCTGATCATGTTCAACAAGGAAATGTACATGACTTACTCTTTAGTCATGGTGACGTGATTGTGACCAAAATGACAGAACAGAGATAGCTGTAAACTCTGTGATTACAGTGAAGATGATTTCACTTCCTTTCAATTAAAATACTTATAGAGGTTTCACACACGCAGTCTCCATGAGAGGTGTGAAAAGCATGTGGACAGAATGACGTCACATATCAGTACCTTCTCACAAACGCTAGAACAACTTGACACTATGTTTATTTTTGAAGTTTCCCCCTTAATGACTGATAAGATTATTCTGCGGGTTTTAAAAAGTTCATGAAGTCAACTGAAACACTGCTCTCCAGTTTCTCACCATGACTAAATTCTATTCTTAACAATGATTCATGTTTTCACATTAGAGCAAACACAAATCCAGGATAAGACCTCTGGCCTTTCCTTTACATGCTTGTAAAATCTAGTGAGCTCTGCCACTGCTGGAAATATTTCCTCCTTGGGACCGAAATGGTTACAGAGCTGGTGTAGTGTTTCATGATGAAGAGTGGCAGCCGATACCTTTAATAGCTCAATAGGATCCACCCACCCTTGAACAAACCCTCTTGATCTTAGAAAAACATCTTCGTCCTTGCCCCACAGTAACGTCTGCTGTGTTGTAAAGCCAAAGCAGAGATGCAACTCTTACTGCACTGACAAATATTCTCGCATTATATCCAGAAGGAGATGCTTGATTCCTGATTGAATCATCCTCATTAATATCCAGTGACGGTTGGTTATGCATCAGATAACAACACCTGATTGAGCATCCGAGTCAAACCACATTAATTCATAAAGACCCTGTCGCACAGACACTGTGACAACCACATTGGCTGAGAGGAATGTGGCACAGCACACAGCCAAGAAGAAATGAGGTCACATTATCCCATCTGGAGGAGAGAACAGAGGCAGGTTAGTACTAAGGGAGGCAGACCCACTCTCTAAATATTTAATGAGTTTCCGCACAGTTGGCCTTTTCCAGTCCTTGCCTTTGCAAAACAATAGCCATTATAGTCCCAGTCTGGTTATCTTACATGTAGAGCTTCAAAAAGCACACCAAGGACCAAACACATGGCTTTCATTCTCTATGCCAACCATGATTGAGACCAGCCCTAAACTGTGACACTGTGCCATCACTGTTTTCTGAAAGACACCTTTGGTTGATAAATTCACAGCCAGCATGATTAACCTCATGAAGAGCTCAGGGTCAGATGTATTAATGTCACTGCCACCATTAGGTGTAAATTATCATTTTACCAAAGAGCAATGGACACCATGAAAAAAAAAAAAAGATTTTTCTATTGTTCCATTGTTTCTGGAGTTCCCACCCATTTCCTCTCATACCAAGACTAAAAATGTCTGCCCTTAATTTAATTCTCTGTTGCGGTCATTCAATCCTCACAAGATTCTTGTCAGTGGTTGCTGCAACAGGGATGCGTCAGCAGACCTTGACTAATCTTTTATGACAAACAAAAAATCTCCAGAGAGCAGAGTTAAGGGAAGAGAAGTTGAAAAGCAACTATTATTGTATTGTGTTTCATTCTGGGTCCTGGATAATAAAGTTTAAAGGGCATGGCTCTGGAAAAAAAACAAAAACATAAGGATCTAGAATAAGACGAATTGAGTTGTCAGTGTTTGTACCATTAGTGTTTACAACAGTATTCAACACCATGAATGAGACAGTGTAGAGGAGAAACTGTTGACATTGGCAATCATGTGTGAACAAACGTAAAATAAAAATTACACCAATTATAAAAAGTGTTTAATGTTTTGCAGGATCAACTGTCACAGGTTTTTGACATTTGGTGACCTCAGCACTAGAAGTAATAAAGGAGTGCTACAGTATTAATAATATGCACATTAGTATTGCACTAAAATTAATAGTATTGAACTAAAATGATGAGCAGCGATATTGGCTGTAATAAACATGATTTTATTGGTTGGTTCATATCTAAA
>NW_019445535.1:0-1744 GCF_002814215.2 Seriola lalandi dorsalis
ACTGTCACATGACACTCATGACCACAATATTTGGTTTGACTGTTTACAGTAAAGACAGGCCAGGTGAAAGGACAGTGTATCACCAGTGATTCATCTTCACAGCCTTCTTCTATGTAGTCTCTTCCTTATTATATACAGTATGTTTATGTCTGATAATTAACGGTCATGAGTCTCACTCTTCCTTTAAATAAATCCCCTGTGACAAAGCAGATCTGGCCCTCCATAGCAGGTTCCCACAGCTATCCCCCCCACACTGCAGAGGAGGCAGCAGTTAGAAAAGAGACAAAAAGGAAAAGAGCGGGGAAAATCAAGGGAGACGGGGTAAGGGGGAGGGCACCACAGTAGTGTTGGGAGTTTCGTTTGACGAGGCACCATTGCAACATTTGCATATATTCAAATCAGGCAATGAATACCATGCGTGGGGGCAAACAAAGACAAGCCAATGGGAGGGCTGCGTCCCTGCTGCGGGCTTAGAAGCAGCCGCCGGTATCCCAGCAGCACCCTGGGAGAGACACAGGGAAGTGGTGTGGGAACCGGGAGGCCCCCCGAGCTGAGCAGAGGGAGGGGAGCCACTTGTAGCCTGCAGTGAATTAGCATTTTATTTGTGTCCATTTTCCTCAGTAATTTCTGCCCCACCACTTCAGCCACAGATGGCTAACATGGCAAAGGGATTAGCATTTGTGTCAACGATGATAATGATGGAAGTGTTTTTCCACCCAGACAGAGACATTTGTTCTCACAGAGTGACTGACATTTTCATGTCTGAGATGTTGGACAAATGTACAGAATATTTAAGTCATTTCTGTCTTTTTCTGTTTGTGATCGGTGGAAAATTGTGGCATTAAAAAAGTGAGATGTGAGATAATGTTAGGCTGCTGTCATGGCACTTTGTTGCTCTATACACGTGCAAAGAGGTCATAACAGCACTTCAGTCCATACATACTGTGTGTATTTTATCTTCAACAGCAGAAATATATGGATAAACAAGCTCCTTTATTTGACTTTTAAAGGAGTGAAATTCTAATTAAAACATGATCGCTTCATTTCCCCTTGCTCAGAATCTCACAAACTAATTGCTTCAGGGTATAGACCAGAGCTGCATCACCGAGACCCATAAAGCTCAAACAACCACACAGAGTTTGATATTCAGCCAAACAACTAATTTTATGTGATTTATGTTTACAGATGCCTACCCAGTGGTGCATACACGCCCACCAGAGATGCTGCTGCTTCACCGCACAAAGCTCCATTTGATCAAATTCACAGCTCTCAGTGAAACGTCATGCCCTTGTGCGCAAATTCACAGGGCAAAGGATCAGACACATCTTCAGCAGAAGGGGTGCCGCCAATTAGCAGAAAGTGGGAATTCAATCAAACTTCAGCAGACCACCCAAATAACAAGGACGCACATGCTAAACACAGATTTGAATGCGGTGAATGGTTCTGGTAAGAGATCTTTAGAGGGCATGCTGCTGGAAATACTCTGCACTGTCGGAGGCATACGGGCCTCTGCTTTGTACAGAGGATGAGCTGACATTATAATGCACGTACAGGCCAGTGTGTGTATATGTGTATGTGTGTGTGTGTGTGTGTGTGTGTGTGTATGTGGACAATCATTTTCATCAAGAGTGACCAAGCATACCACACATGGAGGATGCATCAGTGCAGCCAGAGCTGTCGTCCTCCTACCCCATTATTCCCCAAACACCTCATGGCTTATAATAATCTGAGGCTAAGAGATCAT
>NW_019445535.1:2499-4033 GCF_002814215.2 Seriola lalandi dorsalis
GAAATTACAAAGATATAAACTTTGTCGACAGGTTTGAAGATAACCACCAAATGCTTCCTCGTTTCTATCCATCTAAATAGAAAAATAATGCTTTAATACATAATTACATCAAAATATTGCACTATCCTTCTCTCCTCCTCCCTAGTGTCTGTGCGTTTTAATTCCTAAGTAGAGGGAAAGAGGAGCATTTCTGAGACTTTAAGCCTCACAATTTGCATAATGTTTGTTTTCATCCAGTGAAATGTTAAGATACATGATGGTGGAAGCATAAAACATAGAGATTATCATTAGGAGGATGTTCAGGGGTATTGAGGAAGAACAAGGAACTAAGATGGATATAATTTTACATTTTAATAAGAGATGAGGAGTGGGAGCATGTTGGTAAATTAAAATTGCTGTACTGCTTTCCTTATGGCCTTTTTTTTTTTAATCCATAGTTTCCATAATCAGAACAGAATGGATGTGCCTTAGCTAAGCATATGTGTCTGCCAAATATCTTCAGAATGTGTATGTTTAACGGTAATATTATGGAAAGTAATGAATTTTAATAATATTTTCATTGTGATAATATTCTTTTTCTGTCAGAGCAGCTTAGAGCCAGCGAATGCACTGCTCCTCTGTGCTTGCTCTGAGGCCTTCAAGGACATCAGAAATTGAAACTTCATGTGAGTGAATGAGAATGCCTGATGAAACAATTGAGCTATACGGTAGGCCTATGCCACTGTTGGTTGTACTCATTTGTTTAAACGATTTCCATAAAAATGATTAAACCTTAAATAGTGTGCCTAAAGTACTTGCACTCTGCCGCTTGGTTTGTAAAATACACAAACAAGGTTCAAACGGTAAAAAAAAAGAAGAAAGAAGTTAAAATCGTTACTTAAAAGTGCACACAGAGGTGTTTGTAGTTGTAGTAGTATCAGTGGAAGAAGAATTGATGTTGTTTTAAAGTAGCAATGAAAAAATACACTAACTGTCCTGCGTTTCAAATTTACTTGAGTAAAAGTCAACGTCATCGAGTTTCAAACGTAATAAGGACTCAATTTGAGGTCCCTTTCAGAGAAGTGAAATTATTACATTTTAACCTGACTGCAGGTGTTTTTACATCTACGTAGCTAGATGTAAAAACACCTGCATATGCTACTCTATAGTTTAACATTTATCATGCTTTGTGTTTTAATGTCAAATAAATCGGTTTGAAAGGTCACTTGTGATTGAACCAGCCGGCTAAACGCATAAAACACAGTCTCATAGAACAACAGTCAAGTAAAACACTACCAACTCAAAAACGTAGCATTTAAGCACGGTAATTCGTGCTAATCTAGCTACTTTACCTCCTGCCTGAGTTGTAGCAGCAGTGCAGGCCGGCGTTGTCATCATGTTTAGAATTTACAGAGCTTTAGTGGAGCACCTTAAGGCAGCGCGTGACTCCACGAGTACATCCGGGACATTGAGCAGTTTCACATGTCAGTTGGTTCAGCTGTCAAGACTCTACTGCATGAGAAGAAGAAGCTCCAGTACATAGTCAGGGTTTAAC
>NW_019445536.1:0-2401 GCF_002814215.2 Seriola lalandi dorsalis
TTTGCAAAAAAGCAATGCATTTTGTTAAATCTTCAAGATGTGACATTTAAAAAGTGAAACCATGACATATTACACAGTCACATCTATTAGAGAGGGGTGAAGAAAATATTTGATGACCACTATTGAGGGAAGAAATTGTGCATCTATTATCTCCTACCTTTCCCTACTCTATACCTTCTCCATTCCATTATATGGAAACCTGTTCAGAATACTGTGCGGATCTATTAATGATCAATGGGTCTCTTCACCTCCTTTCTCTCTGCTTCCATACAGTGTGTCACTAATTGTTCTTCATCACACAATGCAAAACTGACCTACATACTGTAGGGATGGGTCTGTTTGTGTAGCATGTCCGTCAACTTTTGCAGCAAACACAATTCTGCTTCTAAAGTGGTTCTTTGAATTTTATAATGATGCCAAATAGCACCTATTGCCAATACAAAAAAAAGCTTGTGGTCACTCATCATTTGACTCTTGAAGTGAAGCTTCTCAGTATCGGAATTGCTTCCCTCCGAAGCCCTTACGCCACTACCTCAGCCAACGTTGCCTGGCAGTCACCAGGCTTATGTTCAGGCAAAGCCATTGGCCTCATTGTAAACAGGACAGACGAAGTGCCATGTCATCGTTAATGACATCATTCAGGATAAGGCCATTTCCTCTTTGCTTTATGCAGTAAAGCATGTGATCAAACATGATTTTTGTCCAAGTATTGTGAATCAGTACCTGTAATTGGAAATCTGCATCTCTCTCTCTCCCTCTCTCTACTGCACAGAGCTGAAGTATCAGCCTGGAATTTTTCGCTGACAGCATACAAAGTATTTCTGACCTTAACTCAGCCTGAAAGACGACATGGCTTTACATCTGAAAAAAATTTAATGTATTGTAAATTATCTTGAGAATTTACCACAGTGTGTGAGATCATCCGTCAACCTTTAACTTCAGATTTGGTAGAAAGCACTATAAATCTGTGTTGAACTCTTTACTTACTTTACTTAATTTAATAGACAAACTAAGCTACAATTGTATATGGGTCACAGCTGGAATTAATAGCATGAAATGATAAATAAAAACACTGTGCTGTCTAAAAGAAATAGCATGAGCCATATCTTTGAATTAATGCATCACATTCATACACACAACCTAAATTGTTATTTTTGTTGCTCTCTGCATCTGTCCCTAACAAGAGTATATTTGGTCTCTATCTGAAAATCAGTTGCACAGCACAGTACTTTACACTCCGTTTCCATGGGAACGTCAACCCTTTAAATGAATGTTGTTTTGCTCAAAAAGGGGTTAAAGTTTGTTTTTTCTCAGCACAATTTTTAAATTACTAAATGTAATTTATAGAGAAAATGGCTCAATGAAAAGTCAATAAAGGCAGTGTCGCAGAGAACTGTAAAATTTGAAATAGCACCCGAATGATATCTTGACCTTCAGAGATTTAAGAGAAAAAAGAGAGGCCACTGAACACATTCTTTCTTCTTTTCTTGGGCATTTTTGTCTTTATCCCTATAGGACACTGAGAGATAGACAGGAAAGTCAGGGAGAGAGAGGGGGGATGACATGCAGCAAAGGGCCATGGGTCGGACTCGACCCACTGAGGCCATGCTTTTTAATCGAACCTTGAATTTAGTCACAGTTATCTTTTATTTAACATCAGTGAAAGCCTGATCCACACCAAATCACAGGACAAACTTATGGGGCTGATTAACAAAGGGTCAGTCTTGCTTTTTACTTTTTTGTTATTTGTTTCAATTACATGTACTTTATGTAAGTGAGTGTTCATTTCAAAGTAAAGTGTAAAGGAGGAGAGGGAAAAGGACTTGCACGTGAAACTAGGGTACAGGGATTAATATTGATAATTCTGTATTCATCTATTGTATACATTTGGCTGCCCAGTTCTGAAGCGTACTGTAAGTCTTGTGCAGTTACTTTTTAGGTATTTATCAAAAATATAAAAAGTATCACTCTAATCCATTGTTGTGAATAAAAACATGATGTCCCTGGTTTTGCTACATTGACCTTTATCCACCGTCAGTCTGACAATGTTATTTAAGTCCAATGTTAAATCAGCAGTTGTATTTTTTTAATAGTTGAGAAACTTTTTGCCAGTAGAAGTACTGAGTTTTTTTTTCGCCGCTGCATGTTTGTGTATCTGCTTCAGCCTGATGTTGTTTATTTAGGATTAATAAGGATTAGGTCTTTTAAAGAGAAACATTGTTATTTAGTTAATCTATCCCCCTGCCTGTGCCTGTCAGGTTTACCTACACAGAAACAATGTGTTCATGTGTATTGGCCTGATCTCTCCCTTGTTTTCTGTGTCCCAGGTTGCCCATGTGGGTGGCCAAGAGGATGGAGGCCATGAGGGCTGTGTGCCTGGCTTCCAGGTCAAACACTACCA
>NW_019445537.1:0-1738 GCF_002814215.2 Seriola lalandi dorsalis
GTAACACAGGTGTGGTCAGGTGGGCCTGCAGGTGCTGGACACACATGGAGATCTCACATTTCATGCAGGTCTTTCGTGCTGGTTTCCTGTCCTCTATACACATGTCGCAGAGGATTACTTGGTCCTTTTGTTGATTGTCAGACATGTTTTCAAAAACCGGAAATCCTGATTTGAATTTACTTGAAAAAGCGTTGAAGAAAGTCCGCAGGATCCTAATTCTTGCTCTTTGGTTGACTGTCTGTTGGCAGAAAACTGAAAATGAAGTCTGATTTTGCTAAATTCAGGTGTTCAACCGTTTCTGATCTCTCAGTCTTTTGTCTGAACACTTGGCCACATCCGCACTTGCTCAACAGTTTCGCTTTCAGTTCTGTTTTCTTAGAAGGTAGTCACATGTTGATTTTATTAATAATATGTAAACACTCACGGGGTGGATTTACCTGCAGGCTAAGTTGAGTTCACTGTTAAGTTTCATTTAACATATTAGATAAATAGATCAAGCAGCTCATTAGTTATAATAATTGATAATTAATAATAAACAATAATAGTTAAATTACTCCAGTTCATAAGCCACTTCCTTTGGCTGAGGTGTAATATAGCCTGATGGCAGTGGGGACAAAGGATCTCCTAAACCGCTCTGTTCTGCAGCTCAGCGAGATGCGAGCTTGGCTGCAGCCGCAGCTGCTTCTCTGTCCTGCCTGAATGTTTAGGAAAGGGGGGTTGGTATTGTCCAAGATGGCCTGCAACTTACATTGTATGCGTCTCTCAAGACTGTCCAGACTCCTGCCAAGCACCTGTCCACTCTCCTTTTGTTCATGTCTGATATGCAGCTGCATAAAAAAGGATACTGACACTGAAAGGATACTGATTACAATTTTCTGAGTAATAGAATTATTAGTATTAGTATTGGTATATTAGTAGGCCAATTATTTGTATTAGTGCATTAGACATTATTAACACCCATGGGATTAGTAAACACATGTTAGTATAATCCTCATAGATTTTATGAGATTACAGTAAATTTCATTCCTGCAGATGTAACTACTGACTTTACATTTTTTATTTTAAAGAAAAGAAAAGGAAAAAAGAAACTCCACTTCAAGCAAAGTTAACGTAACTGGATCCACCTCCACTCCGGTTTTTATATAAAGATATGGATTGAACAGCAGTCAGCAGAAAAAAAACAAAAACCGAATTGAAATATAATAAATAAATAAATAAATAAATAACATTTTAAAGGTAGGAAGTCGAAGCCTTTTCAATAAGTTAGTCATAATGTCTTAATACTAATTCGGAATATATTAATAATTATAGTTTAAGAGAAATTAGCTAAACGTGTTTCAAAACAGCTACTGACCAAGCTAACCCGTCCTGTGCACTGTTAGCTAACTGACGTGTTTACCATTAGCGCCAACGTTAGTCAGTCAATCAATCAAATAATCATTTAAAGTTGCTGTATGTTTGTCAATGGTAAGAACCAACGTGAGGTTGAACTTTAGCGCGAGTTTAGCTTAAGTTAGCTGGTAAGTCGATATGAATTTCTCCCTAAAATAATGCTAATTAAAAACTCGTGTTAAGGTTCTTCCTTCCGTGCTAACGTTGTGTGTTCAGTGTCTAAGTTAACATAAGTGAACACGAGGCAGTGTTTATGTACGTTATCCTTCTAGCTAGTTAACCTCTTTTATATGTAAAATTTTGTTTACTATCTGAGAGCTTCAATTCATTTCAGTTAATCCGATTT
>NW_019445538.1:0-1822 GCF_002814215.2 Seriola lalandi dorsalis
TCCTCAGTGTCTTCCAACAGCTCATTACTGAATACCCAGAGTGCCTCCTTGGGAAAATGAAAAGAAAAACATCTAATTATAATATGCCACAAACATTTAAAGCATCAGAATAGACCATACACTGATGGCTACAGAAATGTGGCAGCCACTCCTGAATGGTACGATTAAATTAATATCCATTAGCAGCTGGAGCGTCCTGTTAGTCATATTTATATCATTACTCTTAAATCACTTACTTGAAAAGGTGCAGTGGTCAAAAGTCACCTCTCTTTGCTTCTAATCATTTAGATTCCTTTCATTTTGTTTGTATTTCACATACCTTTGCTGCCAGATAGTTTTTTTGTCATCATTATTATTTCAGTGATGTCCTGACCAGTGCGAGCAGCAGTGCGAGCGGTGTAGTGGAGAAGAGTTATGCAGTTCTGTTTTATTTTTGATAGACTGCCATCACAGAAGAACACTAAGGTCAGGTTAAGCCCCAGAATAAAAAGAGAAGCGGTGCCCCTTCATTCTGCTCCCTTTTTTTGCAATGCATGCTGGAATGTCCCAGTTTTGCCGCTTGGTAATTTGATTAAACACAAGTTAAATTGGGAATATTCACCATCTGAGCACTTTTAGACTGAGATCATCAAAGTTTTAAAACAAAATGTTGACACTGGGAACTCTACAACACAGGGCCTCAAGGCGATGAAGAAAATCATGAATGAAAACCCAGACTCAGTCATACTGACCTGCATGTACTAACATGTATAGGCTCTGTCACCTCCAAGCTCCCACTGAGTCCAAGACAACCGGTAATGCTACGCCCTGTTGTTATTTTGTGGTAATTTGATCAAGCACCACTTTGTTAGGAATATTCATCATGTGACCACAATATAAACAACCATAATAAAACTCTTAAAACTAGACTTTGACAAAGAATCCCTCTACAAGCCATGGCCACAAAAAACAAAACATAATCCACAATAATATAATGTAAGGCCAGAAAAGCAGCATTTATCACATTTTAAATGCCTGAACAATGAAATGTTTGGCTTGAAAAAAGACAAAATGATGATTTATTATGAAAATAGATGGCCTTTTTTGTTGATTGACTCATTGAGTAATCAACCATTGTTTCAGTGAAATAGTGTTATTGTACTTCTGCAGAGCAAATTAACACATCAAACTGCAGCAGTGAACTTGGGGCTAACTCAAGTTAATTTACTCAAGGGTGTCGTGCTTCACTAGAGTATCTCCATTTATTCCTCTTTATACTTCTACTCCTCTACATTTCAGAGGTAAATATTGTACTTTTCACAACACTTCATATATCTGACAAAATATTTAAGCAACATATAACCAACAATAAACCCTGATGTACATTAAGTTACCCAGCAATATATTAAGTGGTTGAAATTAGCCCCACTTAAAGCAGCTGCAATGCTTTCATAGTCATGCATCAATAATTAAAAGACCCATTCTTCATGATGAGTACACTACTTTTAATTATGGTATAAGTAGTATATTAACATAAAAATATATTAATAATAATAATAATAATAATATATAGAACAGTATAAGCAGAGTATTTCTACACTGTGGTAACTTTTACTTCTTCTGAATAATTCTTCCACCCTTGGGAGTTGGGAATCCACCTTGACAATGAACAATATTTTGTATGCAAATACAGGTTCTGTTTGAAGCCTATACAGTCATTAATATTTACAAAATAGATTTTGTGACGTGAAATTAGGCCACTGGCGCTTTGTTTCATCACGCATCCCCACCGCCATCTCTCTGAATGGAGATATTCATTCACCTGATTTTGCTGAGAGAGAGA
>NW_019445539.1:0-1890 GCF_002814215.2 Seriola lalandi dorsalis
GGGAATGAGACAGAGCAGCATGAACCCAATGACACATAATTTGTAGAATAAAAATCATGAGGAGCATGTGCTGCTAAGGCTTTTGTGTAATACATCTTCAGTGAGAGAAAGTGTGTCAACGCCGGGGTCACACCACTCAATGGGATCTCCCCCCAAGGCTAGCTTTGTAATATATATTCAGCCTCACAATACGATCAGATGCGATCAGCGTGAAAGAAAAGGGAATCTCGAGCATTTAGACACTTTGCAACACATTCACTAACACACACGCGCACACTGACGCTAGTTAAAACGTGTGTTCCAGCTGCATCTGTGCAGTGAACAGTGTGTCATCATGTGCAGGACGCTGGCTGGCTGACTGGCCAGCTGACTGAGGTATTTGACAGGATGATTGTCGTTTTAGAGACCAGCAGCGCAAAACTGCTGTCGTCTCATGATCCCCATGATGTCATGCTCACCTTTTTAGACCCAACAACAATGACACAAGCCCGGCTCACATGACCACGCCTGACAGGTAGAAGAGCGTGCACAAAAACCTACACTGACATCACCTGACATTTTTATTTCCACTATTTAGTTTTAGGTTTTTGAGAAAATCCCTTCATAGATTTATGGTGGCAAAGGGTCAAATTTATGCCACATTCAGGAAAGAATCATGATTTTTCAAAACACAAATGGTTTTTGTTCACCATAGCTTGTCCAGATTGTTTTCCTCTACTTCCCTTTTCTTTAACTGGTTGGTTATTTATGTCTGACTACAGGCCTCTGTCGATGAATTTACTCAACTGAAAACCCAGCAACAGTACTGCCAGCTGCTCATGGTTGCTCATGATCAAGTTGTCTGAGGGGAATGGCTATAATAATGCGTATAATATAAGAAGACATATAACTACATAGACTAACTAAGAGTATGATACAGATGTCACAACAACAGTAGCCATATTATGTGGATATGACTAGGGATGAAACTACAGCTCTATTGTCAATTAAACTGTCAATTATTTTTTTCAAATTTTTCACATTTAGCCTACAAAATGTCAAAAAATGTCCCAAGATTTAGTTTTCAAATGTTGATATGTCCAACTAACAACCATAAACCCAAAAATACTCAATTTCATCATAGTTTAAAACTGAGAGGGAACCAAACCAACACATCTCTGACCCTGGAGCTAGTGAGTCTTTGGCCTTTTCGCTTGATTTATGCCTTAAAACAGTCATTCAATTATCAAAATACTTGGTGCTTCATTTCCTACCAATGGAGTGACTGATGTATCTTTAAGCACAACAGTGATATCACTGAGGTAATTACTTCAAGACACTGTGCCATAAGCAATCAACAATCTCTTTCATACCACATCCACACAGCATGTCTGTCATCAAGGTTTTTTTTGTGTATTTCTTCCATTCAAAAGGTATTTTGGGGTATTTTTTCCTTTCTATAGAGGGTGTCATATGGTATGCAGACTTTGGGCACAATGTATGATTTTACTTGAGTAGAAATATCACTGGAATACATATTTAGCACAGATCAGTATTAGCAGGAACAGAGCATCTACAGCCTCATCATTACATCACTGCTCGTTGGAGAGGGGCTGGCGTACAGATTTACAACTGAGTGAGTCTGCATCAGTGGCAGATAACACATATGTACTCTGAGGAGCAGGACGGACGGACGACAGATATGATGGAGAGTTCAGCATAACATGAAAAACAACAGGGTTTAGACATGTGTGTGGAACGGAAGTGGGTGAACCTGTCATCTGTGCATCAGTAACAGTAACAGGCCTGACAGCCTCTGTGGGAGCGTCTACAATGCTGCTCGCTGCTACATGCTGTGCCCTGTTGGCCGGTTGGATCAAATGCTGCTGGTGGTGGTGATGGTGGTGGGGA
>NW_019445540.1:0-1695 GCF_002814215.2 Seriola lalandi dorsalis
TGGTAGTGTTTGACCTGGAAGCCAGGCACACAGCCCTCATGGCCTCCATCCTCTTGGCCACCCACATGGGCAACCTGGGACACAGAAAACAAGGGAGAGATCAGGCCAATACACATGAACACATTGTTTCTGTGTAGGTAAACCTGACAGGCACAGGCAGGGGGATAGATTAACTAAATAACAATGTTTCTCTTTAAAAGACCTAATCCTTATTAATCCTAAATAAACAACATCAGGCTGAAGCAGATACACAAACATGCAGCGGCGAAAAAAAAACTCAGTACTTCTACTGGCAAAAAGTTTCTCAACTATTAAAAAAATACAACTGCTGATTTAACATTGGACTTAAATAACATTGTCAGACTGACGGTGGATAAAGGTCAATGTAGCAAAACCAGGGACATCATGTTTTTATTCACAACAATGGATTAGAGTGATACTTTTTATATTTTTGATAAATACCTAAAAAGTAACTGCACAAGACTTACAGTACGCTTCAGAACTGGGCAGCCAAATGTATACAATAGATGAATACAGAATTATCAATATTAATCCCTGTACCCTAGTTTCACGTGCAAGTCCTTTTCCCTCTCCTCCTTTACACTTTACTTTGAAATGAACACTCACTTACATAAAGTACATGTAATTGAAACAAATAACAAAAAAGTAAAAAGCAAGACTGACCCTTTGTTAATCAGCCCCATAAGTTTGTCCTGTGATTTGGTGTGGATCAGGCTTTCACTGATGTTAAATAAAAGATAACTGTGACTAAATTCAAGGTTCGATTAAAAAGCATGGCCTCAGTGGGTCGAGTCCGACCCATGGCCCTTTGCTGCATGTCATCCCCCCTCTCTCTCCCTGACTTTCCTGTCTATCTCTCAGTGTCCTATAGGGATAAAGACAAAAATGCCCAAGAAAAGAAGAAAGAATGTGTTCAGTGGCCTCTCTTTTTTCTCTTAAATCTCTGAAGGTCAAGATATCATTCGGGTGCTATTTCAAATTTTACAGTTCTCTGCGACACTGCCTTTATTGACTTTTCATTGAGCCATTTTCTCTATAAATTACATTTAGTAATTTAAAAATTGTGCTGAGAAAAAACAAACTTTAACCCCTTTTTGAGCAAAACAACATTCATTTAAAGGGTTGACGTTCCCATGGAAACGGAGTGTAAAGTACTGTGCTGTGCAACTGATTTTCAGATAGAGACCAAATATACTCTTGTTAGGGACAGATGCAGAGAGCAACAAAAATAACAATTTAGGTTGTGTGTATGAATGTGATGCATTAATTCAAAGATATGGCTCATGCTATTTCTTTTAGACAGCACAGTGTTTTTATTTATCATTTCATGCTATTAATTCCAGCTGTGACCCATATACAATTGTAGCTTAGTTTGTCTATTAAATTAAGTAAAGTAAGTAAAGAGTTCAACACAGATTTATAGTGCTTTTTACCAAATCTGAAGTTAAAGGTTGACGGATGATCTCACACACTGTGGTAAATTCTCAAGATAATTTACAATACATTAAAGGGGACATATTATGCTCCTTTTCAACAAGTTTGAATAAGTCTCAGAGGTCCCCAAAGCATGTATTTGAAGCTTTTTGCTAAAAAATCCACTACGATCCTATATTTCAGCATGCCTGTAAACCCCTCTTTTTGAGCCCTGTTCAGAACAGGCTGTTTCTGTGTCTG
>NW_019445541.1:0-2380 GCF_002814215.2 Seriola lalandi dorsalis
TGCAGGGATGGAGTGGTATTCCCAATCCTAGAGAGGAGGATTTGGAATTGGGATCCGCTAAACTTTGCCAAAATATCTGCAACAACTGGAAACAGTATGTGTGAGACGCACTAATATTTATGAGGGCTTATCCAGGCTTATGACTGCCAACCTGAGAAAAGTGACAAAATCCTTCTTCATCCTCCCGTTTAGTACTCTACACTAAACATGAGAATGATATTTCACATCAAGCAAAGAGAAAAGCTTTTGAAAAAATCTAAATAAAATGTTGTGTTGTGAATACAGTGAATTAATGTTTATAAGAGGCTTTCATAGCTCTTGAGTGCTCCATATTATAAATGCTAGACTGTTGGCTGTATGCATTACATCATTCTCTGAGATTCCCTGACTGTATCCAGACAAAATTACTAATATTCCGCAGTTCTGAATATCATGTTTTCCCTCCCTCAGTCACAAGCATACTGTGCAGCTCATGCTGCCCTGCAGAGTCGCTCATCTCGCATTAACCTCTGTCCATGCCCAATACCCATACTCTTTTTTATCAGCCCCTTTTTCCTCATGGCTCTTCAGCACATCAAGGGCGCGTCCTTCTCTGTATCTTGGCCTGAAGTGTCACTATAGCTGCTAGAACAGACCGGCATGCTTGTTGGCCTGTAATTTATAGTGACAACAAATAGGCCCAGATGGACAACATAACGCATTTGTGAATATGTTATAAAATAAGTCTTTTTATCAAAACATGGTCTCTTGGCGGATTTATTTATAAACACAGCACACCAGCACGATCCACTACAGCAACGTCTCCTCCTGATTTGAAAAAGATGTGACCTGAAAGGGCCCTGTTTGTGTTTCCTCATTCAGTTGAGAGAGAGGAGAGACACAAATCTCACAATGTAAAAGCAGCCCTGCCTGAACAATAATGGTGTACTCAAGACAAGAGACAGTCACAAAGAGCATGATTTTCTACAGAGGCAATGGCAACTGACAATTTGAACAAAACTGTAGGGCAGGATTTTACATTTATATCTAAAGTCTAGTCATCTTTAATATATTTTCACAGCCAAAACAAATTCTAGTCATATTTTGTACTATTTCACACATACATTTTTACCTTGGAAGTCTCATAATTCCAGTTTTTCACACAAAATAAATCTGGCCTCCTTGTAAAGCTGTTGAATCAAGTGCTGTGATGTATGAGTGGACTATTACAGATTGCCCATGTACTGTGGCAGCCTGAATTTAAATGTAGCTTCTGCTGCACTGTTGCACATTTCCGTCTTCTGGCCATCTCATAAAACCATACTGACAACTGGAGGAAGGCGGCTAACCACTTGTCTGCTAATGTTCAAATGTTCAGCTTGTTCTCACAAGTAGCAGTAAATATGATCATACCTTTCTATAGTTGGTGAGGGAAATTATAACAATTATTCCCCTAACACATTTCCTATTGGGTATTTCTTTAAGAGAAACACCTAAAGTGACATTGCAAATATCTAATTTGTAATAACATACTAAATTGAGTTCATGTAATATCACTTCAGTCCTATATTCCCTTTAATAACCAACAATGAATGTCAGTGGAAGTGATAACAGCGAGAAAAAGGTGCAGGGTAACAAGTGTAAGGGTAAACTACTATATCAAGCAGGCAAGGATTTATTTATATAGCACATTTCATTCAGGTGGAAGCAGAAAGCATGAGTTACCACTAAGACTATGTGGCTAGTGTGAAGATAAAACATTAAACATAAATAAACACAAATTAAAACAAACATATGAATGATACATATGAATTAAAAACCATTTAAAATTAAAAAATAATTAAGACCAACAACTGATCAGTAAAAATTAATAAGACATGCAAATTAAAACTTAAAAAAGTATGAATAAAATAAGATTTAAAAAAAATATAAATATATAATGATATAAATAATAAGACATGTAAGTTAAAACCAATAAAAGGTATAAAAACAAAATGAAATGTAAGTTAAGACCAGCAAACCAGACTAATGAAAGGCGCAGCTAAAAATACTGTAATCAGTTCAGTTTTAAAAGAAAATAGCATTGAAGCACCCATTGGCACGATACCGTGGGTGCTTCGGGGGGCCGATCACCCACGTGCGCAATCTGCAATTGGGGCCAAATTTATTTTTGTGGGCTGCATAACGTGGAAGTAACCCAGAAGCCAGAAACTTTTTCTGCGTATGCGCCAGGCGAGCAATTCCTATATAACTGAATGGGCGCCATTTTTAGATCCAGGATCCAGGTCTTATAATACATCCATGCAGCAGAGCCTGAGGGGCTCTGGCTGTCAGCCCCCTGCCTCTACCTGTTACCACCAATCACAGAGCGCCCCTTCCAATTAATCCAATTTAGCATTTA
>NW_019445542.1:0-1668 GCF_002814215.2 Seriola lalandi dorsalis
CATCTGTCATTTTAATTGCACAGTACAAACAGTATATCTTACGGTATAGGTCAAAGGTTTTATATTTGATTCACAGTTGTAGCAATTTCAGTATAGTCCAAATATCTCTGATTAAACGCTTCGGAAGTCCTGGGAGGCACATCATTAGTTTTGTTTCACAGTTCAGAAACATCTGGAAATGTTAATTGGGATTCTGCTTCAAAGTCTTTGGTCATTTGCTGTGCAGCTCTCAGCCATGCAAATTCAAACTAGTTGGACTGACTTGGATTGACCAGGTCCAGCTGGTGGACCACAAAACTGCCGGTAAATGTTGCCTCCACTTCCTATGCAAATCATCCCCTTAAACATGCATCTTGGATCTTGCCCTTGTTGAGATGTATCAACACAACATCTTCCCTGCGGTGGAAGGAGTAGTGTTTTGCCCTAATTAACCCACTTAGATTGTATCCGAGGCCAAGATTAAATGATACCTTTCATTCTGTGCCAGCAGTCAGCCTCATTTGTCTTCAGGACACAGTCTTCTCTGTTTTAAGTCAAGGGTAAAAGAACAACACACTGGGTGGTTTACCTATTGTATATCTCAGAGTCTGGCCAACTGAGCCGACACAAGACAGAAGCACGTCAGTGCTCACTTATGAATTGATGACTTACGCATCGCTCGGCCAGTTTCTTTCTTTTTTCTTTGTTTCTTTGTCTGTGTGTGTGTGGAAAGAGTGGAGGGGGGTTCACCATAAGATGTGATTTACTTTCAATGGACAAAACTGCTATCACAAAAAACAGGAAATGAGATAGGTGAGGCATTCTTCTTCGCTTCAAATAAGTGCATCTTTGGTATTCATGTGAGCCCGTGAGGGAGCTGTCGAGGTTCCTCCCTCCTAATATTCAGCGGGATTAACTCTGGGTGTGATAGAGGACACACTTCCTTTCCCACATTCCTGTTATAAGAACTAATTAACAGGCAAGAAAAACATTTAGCCGTGAATATTCCTTCTATTCAATTCAAAAGAGTAGAAGAGACCACTCATCCTGAAAATGTCAGTTTGTGCCCAATAGAATTTTTGGCAAAGTGAATTAGTCAGTACTTCAAACTGTGTGTCAGTCAGGCGCTTGAGTAATGAATAAGTAATTCAGGTGTTTGTTATGTTTGCAGAGATCTTCAAAATGCAGCTTCATCACTCACTGACAGAAAAAGGGAGACCAATCGACAGATGAGCTTTAAACCTAAATCAGAACGTCACGTCTCTTTTGTTTTGTTTTTTTAAGCCAGGACTTTCTGACAACTGATAAACAAGACACGTTGTGCATTCAGTCAATAATGTTTGCGGGGTGGTTCAAGTCAGCCAGACTGATTTAACAATTAAGTTTTTACTCAAGGCTATACTTATACTATACGCACACTTATACAAATTAAAGCAATCCAGATATATGGTTAAGCTCTCAGCAAAACTGTAATAAAAATTTCCTGCTGTTTTCCAGAGTTGCCCATCTTCTATCACACCTGGCTGTTTTAAATTCTACTCACAGAAAACAGAGCAGACAACAAGGAGAGATGAATCCTAGAAACAGATGTATAGGTGCTCTAGATGTACTGTATCTATATATATATGTATGTATCCATGTATGTACACTATGTTATGGATGCTATTTTAAAATAATTACAACTAAGAA
>NW_019445543.1:0-1667 GCF_002814215.2 Seriola lalandi dorsalis
AAGCCGAAGAGAGAGAGAGACATCTGGGACATTTGATCGTTGTCAATTGTTGACGTCTCAGGCATCACACCTTCCTCTTCCATTTGCCCCTCCTCCCTCTCTTCAATGTCCTCAAACTCCTCAAAATCAAGCTACAGTAAACAGAAGATGCAGCACTGCATTTCATGTAAACCATTTTCCAAACTCTGTTGCCCTCATAACTTGTCTTTCAGAACTGCAGTCTGGGGTTATTCTCTTTATATATAATTCTGAAGGTGTTGACACACAAAGGTCACTGTAATCTTGTACTTGAGAGTAACTTGAGTGTCTGTTAAGTCAATCTCAACCCCAACTTGAAATGTAATTGGATTGAACTTATTTTAGTGAAAGTGTAAGTGTCAGCACCCGACTGAGCAGGTTTAAATGGACAAGTGAAAATTGGAATGGAAATGTGGCTTGAAAAATTCCAGTCGTCATCTTGATAGTTCTTTGCCGTGACCCTGGGTCTCCATTGGAAACTATGGTATCTCCTGTGAATCCAACCTGACTACAGCATGTTGATGAAAAGTAGAAACCTTTCGCAGTAAACTTTCAGGCCTGCAGCTGGAGTGTTTGATAGGATTTCAGTTGAGAGTCCCTTTATTATGGATACATGATGAATTGTGTGCTTGCATTGATAGTGAGTGAGGCTCAGTGCCAGCATTGGATCACTGTAAAAATGATGATGTAATATACAGAAATTGACAATTTCAATATGTAAAATGACTTTTTAACTGTATAAATGTAACATTTTCTCTATAAAACCTACTAAAATACCGACACCAGATTTCTAAAGCAGTTCATTGCTTTCCAACCTTCTGAGTTGGTAACAACATGAAGTCTTCTGCTGCTCTTTTGGTCACATGACTTTCTTCCAATTTGTCCCTTGAGTATCCGCCTTGTAAACCCAGCAGCATTTAGCTACACATGTACTGCAGCACTGAGTACCAGGCCTGTGCCCTCATCTATCATAATTTTGACTCTTATTGTTTCTTTAATTAACTGTGCTATATGTAGAGCTTTAACGTGAATAAATCATTACCAAATTAATTTAGAAACATCAGTAGGCTTATATTATGTGTAAACAAAGCAGACCACAGCTGAGATGTGCCATGTCTGTGTTGTAATTTTACATTTGGTGGCAGCTGGTTGAGGCAGATGAGGACGAGGACTTCTGCAGCAGTGACTGATTGATTTGATAAACCCTACAGTGCCTCCAGTCTACCTACCGACAGCCTCTGTAAAATCAGAACAGCTGTGAGAGAGATAGATAAAAATGTCTCCCAAGAGAGCGTAACAGTCCGACCTTATCTCCTGCGAACTGCATTCATATGCAACTACGCTGGTTTTACAAGATACACCAGGAGCATCATAACGCTGCCTTGATGATGTTTTTCTTCACTCTATCTGACACATGTTCACTTTGGATGTTCACTGGGAACCCTTTAGATTCATTTTGTTTTCTGCATTAACTGCTCAGAGAATGTGATCTGCATTAGTGTAATAAAAAAGCAACCTGTTTTTACTAATAACACACTAATTATTGTTTTGTTTTTGTCCATTTTAAAAACAGCTCGCAAACATTCACAGTGTAGGTTGGAACCCTTGGGCTACTGACTTAAACCAATGCTAACTGGAGTCAGGTGTTA
>NW_019445544.1:0-2579 GCF_002814215.2 Seriola lalandi dorsalis
TTTTCTGTTCCCACCCCTCTGCTGTAAAGTATCACGGGGGCCCAGTGGCAGGTAGAGGAGTGGCGTGATAGACTGCACTGGAACCCAAAGTACATCATCCCGAGAGGTGTGGGGAGGGAGAGGTGGGGAGGCCCAGGACCCTGTGTTTGTTTTTAGTTTCCTTCTGCAGATAAGAGCAGCTGCAGTTTAAAGGGCTGGGCACGTGAGTGTCTGCTGAGGATATCAGTGTACAAAGCAAACTGGACAACTCCCACCATGCATCAGAAATTCTAAATACAGTTTACAATGTATGTGGGTGTGTGTGGCAGTGTGTACACAGGGAGACAGGAAAGTGTTATGACAAGAATCACCAGGCATGCAATGAATCCACCACAGAAAGCTCCTCTATAAGAGTCGTTAAAAAAAAACCACATGCATTCTTCATATAGCTACACACATCAACCTTTGTAAAAAACCGAAGTCCTAGCTCTGTTTGAATTAGCACTAGTTAGTTAGTTAGTTAGTCTTCAGCTGCAGGGTGTACAAGAACGGCACAGGAATCGGTTTGAATGAATATAAACTGTTTCTTGTCTGCCTACCAGCAAAAGCTCATGTGTTCCAAATGGGTGTGTGAGCAACTGTTAAAAGCAACTGTGTCAATACCCTTGGTAGTCACGTAAGCTTCAACTGAGACCAGTCAACAAATGCTCTCCTTAATGTGTACTAGAGGCAAGATGTTTAAGAAGACTAATCTCTCATATTTGTTGCACAACCTTACAAACAAAACATTTCTGGAGTTTGGCTTTTATTTTTTGTTTTTTTGCTGCTGCACAGAAGCATCAGGCACTGAATAGATTCTTCCATGTTGGGCTGAGATCCTCTACTTTACTTTTCCCCTGTGAGATACAGATAAGGTGTGGTGAAGTAATGTTCAGAGGAAAGCACAATTCCCTCCAGCTTATCATTGCTCAATCGGCTCCAGTATGCTTCCAGAAATAGATGGGGCGAGGGGTTGGACTAAGGCGAGGGACTGAAAAGCCATTAACTGCTTTTTTGCTGAGGAGGGTGACATTACCATACGGCCCTGTCGGCTGGCTGGGACCACAAGCTGAGCTGAGCACCACCTGTTTTTATGACAGGCAAAGAGAGGTACTGGGGTTGGGGGTGGAGGGTGGGGGCTGAGGGGTGTATTTGGCACCGTATTAGTATCAATAATGGCGCCGGCAGTGTTTCACTCTCACTCTTTCTCTCTCCCAGTCACATTACTCCATGATTATCCCATTCCCTCTTCTGCTCACCAAGCCTCTGTCTCTGTTTGTTTCCCTTTGCTATCCTGATTCCACTCTCAGCCTCGTCTTACATGCATTTTTCTCCTCACTGGTATTCTTAGTACTTCACGTCTTCTACATCACACTTTATCACTCTCTCACTTTTGTCTCCATCTCCCCTCTTTGTCCTTCAGTCACCGCTGGGGATTTAGCCAGGGTTGGGAAGTAACAAAATATATTATTTTATGACTGTTGTTACCTTATAAAAAAAAAATATATTTTTAAATTTCAAAATAAAAAAAGATAATATTATTGCCATGTATCACATGTTTGCGTGTTGCAGGTAAGGATCAAGGAGGCATGTATATGGTAAGGTTGGTGGTGACTTACATTTTTTGAAAAATGTCTCCTGTGGTTAAAGGAGACAACAGGACATTCATTTTAAAAATTAAAAATAATCAGTAATCAATTACAGACTTTATTCCAGATATAACCTCCCCAATCAGGAAGGCTTTGTTGGATTTTTGCCTACAACTGAAGGATGACATAACTCTTTCTTAACACAACAAGTAATATAATACCAATCTCATTTAAATTTAAATGAAAAGAGAACAAAAAAAAAAAAACTCCAGCAGTAATAGTTATCTCTGGAGTTTATAGTACACACTCCTTTTCATTTACAAACCCAGGACATATCTGGTCACAACCTTGTATGCCCTATTGATTCTCACCGAGCGTAGAATAACACAACCTGGATAAAGAGAGAGCTGATGTCCATGACTGCTCTGCCTCTCCTACACAAGCTTGGATAGTCACAGTGCTGAGGTGTTATCTACAGAAAACCATCAATAAAACGACTGTGTTGGGCAAAACAGTTTTGCAAAAAGAAATCATAATCCATCAAAGGTATTTTCAGAATGCTGTGTTCCACGCAGACATCCACCCCGACGATGATCATACATGCACACAAACACTGTGTCACAGACCAAGATAAACAAACACACTCCCACCAGACTCTGTAACACTCACAGTATCAGCAGCTGAGATAAACCCACACACACACTCTGAACTTTACACAGCCCATCAAGCCCCAAGTGTATCAGGGGACACGCAGACAGACAAGCGATGATGAGCCAGCCCCAGAGGGACCATGATATGTCGGCAGGGTCAGGGTGATTTTAGTCAGTCAGTGCTAGCATGATACAGTCCAACAACCTCTCATCAGGAGCAACAGCAGTAACACCACAGAGGTCTCAACTTCAATACTGGTCATCAAAAAATGTACTTTTGCTCTGATGCAGCAGAAATTACACATTGAGTATTAAAAAAAAA
>NW_019445545.1:0-1735 GCF_002814215.2 Seriola lalandi dorsalis
TTTGTATTATTCTTATTTTTATATTTCATTTTTATTGTTGCTTCTTCTTAATGTGTTTTTAATGTCAGTGTGTGTATCTCTGTACGGTGTCCTACAGAGCCAAGAAAGGGGCCTTTAAATAAAATGTATTATTATTATTATTATTATATTTGTTTATTATCATATCAAATATATATATATTATATCATATTAATATTATATATATAATTATATATGTATATTTGTTTTATTGTTTTTAATCGCTCCCCTTATAAAGGATTAATAAACACTTCATAATGAGGTTATTAATTCAGTTGTCGACACTTTGTAAATCATAAAAACACAATTATAAACATGTTCACTATTTGGCAAGTTGAAGTTAACGCTCCCTAATCATTAATCTGACTAATGAGTGATTACCATTATAACTGGTGACAGGAGCCTGGTAGTAACTCATTACTCAGCATTAACTGTTGTAACTTGTTTATAAATGTTTATTTATGATTTACAATGTGTTAACAAGCTAATTAATAACCTGATTATAAAGCATTTATTAACCTTTTAATGTATTTGATCAGATGTATTATTACATCACTCATTAGTCTCACCTGTGCTGTGCACCTGTCACCTGTGAATCGTTCCGTCTGCCGAGCTGAACAAATAAAGTTTGATTGATTTTTCAAACTCTTTCAGATGAAGAAGTGAAGCTCTGAGCGTCTGCTGGTGTAAGTAATGAAAAATCTCTCATTAACATATTAATTGAGATTCTCCAACAATCATGTTTCTCCAGTGGATGAATTGAAATCATTGTTTGAGTCGGGGGGAGATTTAATGAGGGGGGAGTCCGATAACGACGTCTCTGTGTGTCACTTAGTCTGTGGCGTTAGGAGAAAAGCTCGTCTCTCACCCCGCGACCTCGGCCTTCTGTAATCTGCTCCTCATTCAGCGCCGCCGCCGCCTGATTGTTTGAGAAATGAAAAAGCCATTTTGCAGCGGGCGGCGCTCTGAAAGGAGTCGCCTGTTCTGCGGCATGGCCCTCGTTGTCAGAGCTCACAGGGGTCGCCGGAGGTCAAGGGAATTATGATTACGCCACGGGCTCACCACTCGTCCGCCGCTCGGCTCTATATTCCCCCGAGTGACCCGGCGGTAAAGAGGCAGCGTCTGCGGCGGCTGATGAAACTGGATCTCTCTGCGGGAACATGAGTGTTTTGTTAAGAGGGGAGTATCACTGTTGTTCAGTTCAGGAGGTTCATCTCGACAAGATGGAGGTCGGTTTTCATTTTTTTATTTCTCGAGCGGCTTCACCGCTTCCTGACGGCGTCGGCGAGGAGGTTGTAAAAACGTGGTTTCAGATATTTGTGACAGGAGACGACAGGATGCATCTTCACTCACTCTCTGTTCACTGACACAAACAAGGTTCATGTTTCATCTCAGACGCTCACAAACACGTCAGGCTGTTTCTACTTCAAACTTTTTCTGTTATTTGTTTCTCTGTTTCTCTGTGTCTCTGTTAAAGTGGCAGCAGACTGGTATCGATGTCTTGTAGTGACGGAGACCACAGGCTTTCAGACTGCGAGGTGTCAGACACAGAGACAGGTGACAGGTGAGAGCAGGTGCTGTAAAAACAACAGGAAGGTCTGTAGCTGTTGTAGCAGCAACTGTGACAGAGCAGGAAGTGAAACGTGAAGCTGCAGTTCCTCTAACGACCACTAGAGTCTGGCTCCAACAGTGAGTCAGTCCCCATAGACTCCCATGT
>NW_019445546.1:0-1702 GCF_002814215.2 Seriola lalandi dorsalis
AAAAAAAAAAAAAAAAAAAAAAGATATCGTATCCATTAGATACTAAATTATATCTCTCCAAGAAACACAACCTGTGTTATCCTAACTGCAAAAACCAAGTCATTTTTTTCTGATTTGAAAAGAGTCTGAACCTCATCCTGTAAAACATAAGCCCTCTTGTGGAGAGAGAAGGATGATAACCCCTTCAGGAACAAAACCAGTTCATCAGTTTACCAGTGTGTGCTTCATTTTTCAAATCAATCTCTCTCTCTCTTTGTCTAGAGCTGTGTTTCATGTCGTAGATACAAATCATAAAAACCTTTTTAAACAACCAAAACACGAGCAATGCGCATCATTTATTTAACCTTTTCTATGTTGCTTCATCTCCATCCCTCTGACACACAGCTCTTGCAAAAACCCATTGTATCTTTCCCGTTTCCCCGAAGACAATATAAACAGTAGCAACTGCACTGAAAACAAATGTCATACCAAATGCTGATTGTTTATGGCAAGCTAAATGATATTCCCATCAGGGCTTGAAGCATCTTTTTTTTGGCCAAATAAACTGGCAACAGCAGCATGGATCCACAATTCCTCGAGATGTTTAACGTGTGTGCAGCTAAAGTGGCTTTTAGCCATCTGCTCCAGGGATGTCAGTGTTGTTCTGTTGGTTGATTGGTCAGTCAATTTGTTAGAGACATTCATGTTTCCCAAAGGATGAATCGCACTGACTTTAGTGAGTCTTTGACTTTTTCTAGCGCCACCATGAGGTTCACATTTGTGGTTTTGTTTTGCACTTTTAGTGCTAAATAATTAGCATGCTAACACATTCAAATAAGATGGTGAACATGATAAACATTATACCTGCTTAACTTTAGCTTGTTAGCATTATCGTTTTGGGCATCTTAGCATGCTGATGTTAGCATAGTATGGAGCCTGGCTTGTGCTTCCAAGTGTGTGTTTCCCAGCTCTGGTACCAACAAAGCTGAACAGACGGTATGTTTTTGTGCCTATGTTCTGCTGCCAGGATATCAGATAATCATGCCCACTTTGGCAGATAAATGAAGTAGACATTTAATTAGATAAAGAAAGAAGCTGAGTGTTTTTACCAGTGGACATCTGACTATCACAGTAGCAACCAACAGCAAGGACTAGAAGATACAAAACTTAGTGCTACTACAATAAAAACCAGAGATAAGAGTTAATTGCCAATTCTTATAACTATCTCACCTGGTGGAGGTTCCAGGAATGGGCCGCCCCGTGTCCACCAGAACACACCAGCAGTAGCCTGTGGACTGGTGGCACTGGACCGGTTTGTAAAGGCCTCCGGGTCCACAGTCGGGGATGAAAATGGCCTCACGAGGGTTCTGCCGATCCTCGTCCAGGGCGCTCTGTCTCTCCTGGTCACAAGAGGGAACTTTCTCTAAAACCATGAGAAACACACTCAATACAGAGAGACACGATGTGGACACACAGAAAAACATTAAGCATCTGTCACATGGTTATTGGTGACGGTGTAGGACATTTATCGTCGTTTCAAAATGTATATCGACACCCTCTTAAAATAATGGCCTAAGTCATTTTTTCAGGTTTTTCAGGAAACACAAAAAACTCAACAAAAGAGTCACACTTTTGACATAGGCCATTATACAACCGGGGGTAGAATTGCATGTTCCCCTCAACTGAGGATTCAGGCGATTTTACCAGAGGTGGCCAGCATCAT
>NW_019445547.1:0-1686 GCF_002814215.2 Seriola lalandi dorsalis
AAAAAAAAAAAACACCCCACAAGTCACTGGTGTCTTGTTTGAAATCAGTTGTTTTAGCAATTAACATGGGTGAGTTGCTGAAAAGCTTTGTATGGATTGTTTTTTTTTGTTTGTTTTGTTTTTAGAAGTTGAAATTCACATCAGAAAAGATTATAATCAGTGCTTACATGGCTGTATGATTTGCAAGTGATTGCCTTTAATTATAGCTCAAACCAAATGTACAGTAGATGTTGCATCTACAACACTCACAGTGTGTGTCAGTGCTTGACTAAAATAGCTTCCAATTTACCTTATCAACTTTTCTCATATCAATTTCTTCAGGAGGTAAATTTCAGCTAAGAAAGGAGAGATCCTGCCTTGTTATTAAAAATGTTGACATTTAAGCTGCAGCTTCCATCTTAAGATAATTACCTTCAGTGTCTTAAAGCTCTTAAGGCAATACTGAATACTTTGTCTATTGCTAAACCTGGCTTCGCTTCTACTTGTGACACAGAATCCAATTTAGTGGAGGGAATAGACTCACACGTTCCATGTAATCTTTAATAACAAAACATCTCATAATACGCAGTGCTTCAGCAGGTTATTCTAGGAAAGAGCTGGGATTAACTGTCACAGGTGTTCTCACAAGAAAAACAGAGCAAATGTGTGTGTTTTGATCTCTTTATAAGAAGATAACCATGAAAAATTCCATAAGGACATAGTGCCGACTATTGTCACAGCTCCCATGTCGCTTCAATCATCTGACTTATCCACCAGTTAAGACATATAAAAGGGAACAGTTGGAGAATAAAGTGATTCTGCCTTTTATTGTGGATCAAATGGGCTTTTATTGAATTTGTTTACTCCCTGTTTTGAATTATGTTATCAATGATATTACAAGAAACAACATGGCCTTGGAGATAGAAACTGATGCTGTGGGAGAGTGGGAAAAAGTTAAACTGCTGTAGCTTTGGGCTTGAATGCTTGCCAGCAAATAATATGACAGAATAAAATATATAGTGATTGAGTACCTAACTACTACTGAGAGTCAAGTCTACATAATCCAAAAACACAAGTTTGACTCAAAGGGCTTCACAACCTGTACAACATATTATACCCTCTATCCTTAAAGTAAGAGTTTGGCGCTTTGGGAAATAGTTAGATGAGGAGATTGAAAACACACCATCTGTCCGTTAAACATAAGGCTATTGCCGGCAGCCTGTTAGCTTCCATTAGGACAAAGGACTGTAAACAACAAGTTCACTAATTAACATGTTATATTTCATTTGTTAAATTCTTTATTAAAAAAAAAAGAAAATAAGTCATGGTTTTAAGGGGCAGGATGTGCCAAATTATGTCTTAATCGGGAGCAGTGACTTCCTGGAGTATGGTCAGAGTAAACAAAAGACATTAAGTGCTAATTTGTGGGTTTTAGAGGCACTAATAAGTGGATTTTGGACAGATCCACACTTGCTGTTTTCAGTCTTTCCTCTAAGTTAAGCTCAACTAAGCTAAGCCTGCTGGCTGTAGCTTAATATTCAGCATACAGACATGAGTTGGGTACCTTCTACCTAATGTGCCGCAACCTGAGAGTCTTGCCGTGTGTATTGCACGTTTGACACCAGACAACGTTTCTGTTTGTCCCGTGTGATTTCTGTTTCCGTGGTCCTGAGTGAAAAAAAGTTTGACTCACGTGGACTCTTCATC
>NW_019445548.1:0-1755 GCF_002814215.2 Seriola lalandi dorsalis
CTGAAATATCTCAAGACCCATGGATTACTATTACTTTTGCCCGGACATGGTCATGCTCTCCGGAAGATGGTTTCTAGGTTTCTAGTGCCATCACCACGGCGTAGTAGTAAGTTGTGATCTTGATCTAATAATCTTGTCAAATATCTTCAAAATGAACAACATTATTTAATGACATGACAATAACCGTGGGATTTAGAGACTTTAACCGTGTTGCCCCTTGCCTCTGGAATTCACTTCCATAACACATCTGTAATACTGATTCTCTTCCTATCTAAATCCCACTTTAAAACACATCTAAACAAACTTGCCTATTCTATTTCATTCCATCACTAGCATCGAATACAATTGTATTTATTATTAATTAATATTTATTCTAATTTATTTTGTATTTCATGCCTTGTACTTTCTATTTTATTTCTTCTACTGTGTGCTGTAAGATGTCGTTGAGTGCCTTGACTATAAATAAAATGTATTATCATTATTATTTTTATTATTCATCCTCAGCTTCAGCTTCACTTTGTGCTAATTACCATATGTGCAACACGGAACATGGACAACATGGGTAACAGTGATAAACACTGATGAAAACACAGATGATGTTTTAACCCTGCGGAAACGACGGCCAGTATCATAATAATATGATTAAATGTTAGGAAACAAGATCAAGACTCAACAGCCATGAGAGCAGCTCTGTGAGGCTGTACTGCACAGCACAGCAGCGCTTTGAGCTAAATGCTAACATTTGCTAATTAGAGAGAGTACAAAGCACAGCTGAGACTGCTGGGAATCTCATTAGTTTTTCTGATATTTGGTCATAAACCAAATTATTGGACACAGTTAAACTCTGACTTAATGATGGTGTTAGATTCAAAGTCAAAATTCATTACAACTCATCATGAGGGGGGACATGTGCTGTAATGTAGGCAGCAAAACATTCATTATTTGTGGAGACATTGCACTGAAAATAAATGTCAACCTCATGGTGGCACTAGAGTTCACCAAAGTCAGCAGAATGCATCTTCCGGGGAGCACGAACGCCCGACCACGATGTTGAGTTGTTTACCAGGATGGAGGAAAAACTTTGACCTTCTGGTGGTGCTACAGGAAAAGTCAGGGCATCATCAAAGTCAATAAGCTTCATCTTCTAGGGGACCATAAATGTCTGTACCAAATGTCATCACAATCCATCCAATAGTTGCTGAGATATTTCAGCCTGGACCAAAGTGCTCGACTGACAGAACGACTGACACTGACATCCCCCGAGCCGAAATAAAGAAAAGAAAATTGGTGCTGTGTTTCTTACGTCCTCCGGCTCCTTTCTTACACTTTTTCTCATCCAACTGTAGAAAACATCACAAAATCTGTGTGACTCAACATGATGACCATCCTCACATAAACTATGCAATACTGCCATGTGCATCACTTAACCCTTCTGATATAAGGTTACCAAAGGCCTTTAATCTGACGCTACCCTGTGGATAATTGTTATATTTACTTCACCTAAGGATCAAAAACAGCAAAAGATTTAAAACAAATTTTAGATATGAGTTTTTAACAATCTAATAGTTTGTTTCTGTTTCTCTTTAAATGAGCAATACAGCTCGAGAGGCTGGACAATCTAAGCAAACGTGTTTTAGCAGTAACTAACCTAAATAGCAATAGAAAAGTAATGAATGGCCAAAAAAATGAACCAAACTTTCCTCCACACGCACCGATAACATGTCAAACAAATCATAACTTTTCCACTGTAAGTCA
>NW_019445549.1:0-2328 GCF_002814215.2 Seriola lalandi dorsalis
AAAAAAAAAAAAAAAAAATAGACAGTCACTCGCCTTATTCTTCAAAATGCTGTGTACACAATAGTAGGCCTGTATCAATAATGATTATCCAAAAACATTATAAATGATGGTCGAAATTTTTGAATTAGGTTTGCTTGATCTTTTTTGATTAAAGTCATTTAATAATTTATGTTGTTACAGAGTTGTTGTCGTTGTCGTTTACTTCTATCGGTCTGCAGAGGGAGCATGTACAGGTGCAGCCAAATGAAGCAATGGCTAGCTGACGTTTGGTTGCCAACATCAATTTCATCGGGGAGCTGTTTGAAATCCGGCTGCTGAGGGACGTCATTATTCATGGCTGCACTGGTCAGCTTCTGAGGAAAGCCGACCAGACGTCTCTGGAGTGCCTGATCCATCTCACCATCCAACAGCTGGAGGTGGTGATAGCCAAATGCATTGATGGTTATTTCCAGGAGCTGGATGAGATTGTCAAGAAGAGAAAGACTCCATCCAGAATTTGTTGGATGCTGCAGAAGCTCCACAGGAGACGCTGGCTTCCTGGCAAACAGTGGTGGGGCAGTCTTCCCCTGAGTCTGAGCCCTGCAGACTCTGTGCAGAGACCTGCTCCACTGAACACACTAAGACTCCAACTGCACTACAGCTAACAGTGGACCCGCCAAAGGAAGCTCAGGACACTGAAGCAACACATCAGCCTCACTGCTCTGAGACTGAAGAAAGGCATGATGGGAACAGTGTCTCTTCTGCTCCTGTTGCACAACCCCGAACTGAGGAGGAGGTGGAGACAGCATCTGAGGAAATTGGGGGGGGCTGCCCACCCTTCACTACCTGAAGAGTCTCCAGGAAATCCTCAAGGTTTAAGAGCCCAACGAGGCAGATTTAGCTTAAATCTGGCTACAGCTGGCAGAAATAATGACCCCCCCTGATGGAAGAGGGAGGCATCTCCACAGGAGAGGTCTTGGACTTTGTGAAGGCCCTTGTACATTGAGGGTTGTCTGGAATCCTGGTGGCAAACATCATGAACTCGCTTCAGGATTGTGCCAATCGTCACAGTCTTCACCCCCAACCCTTGCTCCTAACCCTAACTCTCACATTTAACTCCTCACCCTCACCTCCACTTTTCATCCCCACCACAAAACACACCTGTTATTGTCAAATAAAAAAATATATAGTATATATGTTTGCTCATCCCTCAAAAAAAACTAACTAAAAATCTAACTAAAACTAAAAGTAACTGAGTAAATAGTTTAAATAGGTTCTCCACCACTGACCACAGAAAACACATTAGTCAGAACCCCTGTCAAAATATTGGTCAATAAAAGCACCTGTCTTGCCAAAGTATGAACATATCCTGACAGCTTTATTAGTGCCTTACAGTACACACTTCCACTGTCTGAAAATGTAATTATAGTGAATACTGCACATGCACTGCTTACAATATTCTCAGACGTTTCCTTCCTGACAAGCACGAGTGAGAAGCATGAAGCCCAGAATGCGAACACATTTAAAAAGGGTTTTTCGAGGAAAGGTTTTATGGCCCAATATTGAACAATAACGAGCAGCACGGTCACGCAGGCAGACCACCACACATTCACACAAACACACATTTACACACTCTCCTGTGCCTCTTCATCATAGGATGTGACACCTGACGGCCCATTAGTTCCCAAAGTGCTATTCTATTCTATGAATTCCTCTCCTTATAGAATATTTAGACTCTGTGTGTTTCCCCTACGCTTGTCAACATGGGATGCATTATTCATGTTACTGTGCCATTATCTGACGCTCTGCGTGATGTAACGCAGCCATTCCCTGGCCCCGCACCCACAAACACATCAAGTGACCTTCTGAACTGTGCACTGCCATCACCCTGCCTGCAGCGCTGCAGCCACTCCACTTCATATAAAACACTGAGGGAGATGAAGTTTGTGCTTTACAGAGGCTTTATTGTGCAATTAAAACGTGTGCTTACTAAAAGCAGAGCCACATTGGAGATAACAAAAAAATTGTGGCTTTAACACAGATTGGGTGCATCTATAACTGTGTGCCTGTAATACCTGCTTTTAAGAAAGAGATAGAGAGCGGGAGAGTGAGTTTAACCAGTGTTTAATTATGCAATTAAAAAGGTATGCCTGTGCTTAAGATTAACAGAGATGTATCCTGACTGTATGCTTGAATTTAAGAGAGATATGACACAAGGGAGAAAAGAGAGGGAATTTAAGTTAACAAGCCTTTCGTGCAATTAAAAGATAAGTCAAAGCTGCTTTCATCTGACATAGAATGAGAGAATGATTTTGAGTTTTAGCGTGCCTTTTGTGAATCCATAAGGTA
>NW_019445550.1:0-1907 GCF_002814215.2 Seriola lalandi dorsalis
TATAAAAAGGGATATAACCACAAACAAAAGCTCTACAGAGTGCAGTCATGTTTTGGCATCAGTGTTGACAGACCTGTCATCGCATATGTCCATGAATGACGTCCACGTGACTGAGTTGTAGTTTCCCATTGGATGCTGCTCTTTCAAAATGAATTTGCGCAGACAGTTTCTATTGGGGGGTTTTACACCCCACAGTGTTAACAACTTCGCACATCTAGCCTGGCTGGATTTAGAGACTTTTCTCAACAAAGTACCAAAAGACAAATTTAGCGACTTTTTGGATAAAGCTTGGCTACTCAGAAGAGAGTCGTCAGTGAGTGGAAGAAAGACGGAGCGGCACTTTGTTACCCAGAAGGTGTCTACACTGTCTGAGAGAGACAAAGTAAGAAAGGTATCATATCACTTCTAACTTTCTCTCTGAGTGTTGATTTTACAAGTTGATGTAGCCGGAATCACTGCACAGCCGTCTTCTTTAACTTATTTGAATGGTGATTTTGTCAGATGATGTTACAGTTATATAATCAGGATTTTAGTAGCAGCTTGGAAATGGCTTGGAAGTTAACTTGTATCTTAATGGGCCACGTTTCAGTCACTATTTCAAATTTGTTCCATTGTCTGACAAAAGAAACAGAAAAAACATGTAAGTGAGAGCAGCTTTATCGGACATTCAGCTGTATTAAAATACTGCATGTAAACACGGAGAGGAGGAGAGAAGCAAACACATGAAGGACTAAAACCAACTGACACAAGGCAGAATGCAAATACGACGATGATGTCAGTTTTTTTCACATAGTTTTCAATGATGTCTTCAATAACTCACTCTGACCATATGTGGTCCAGCCAAACACTAGTTTTTGACCTAGTCTTGTTCATTTTATCAGTTACACTTGTTCTTTTTCTGCTATGACATTTCTGCTACAGATTTTCCTGCACTGACTATTGATAGATCAGAGAAGCATGTGTGATCACCTGTGTAGTGAGAGATGAAAACTAACTACAACTATACATACAACAGCATGTATATACAGATGCTGTTAGTTTGCATAATATTTCATGACAGTGGTGTGTAATCCTGTAAAAGACAGCACATCAAAAAGTCACTTGAGGCCATTATTTACATTTCCAACACATTTACAGTCTCTGTTGAAATATGTTGACAGGCCGTACAAGGTGGAGAGGAAAGAGAGTCCAGCTCCCCACTACCACAAAGCCTTTTGTCATGTTGTAAATAATATACATTGCATTTAGAAAGTATTGAGACACATTTTGTTATGTTGCGCACTCAGTACCCCATAATCACAAAGCAAGAATAGAAATATAGACATTTTTTGCAAACTTCTTAAAAAGAGAAAACTGTAGTATCACATTGACATAAGTATTCAGACACTTAACTTGGTATTTAGTTTGAAACTAATGTGTCATCCAGGGCTTTATGTCCTTAAGTCATGCTATTGTGTACTGTATTACACTTTAACTTTGGTGATATAATAACTTAAACACACACAACACGATACAACCTACTGCACAACACAAGCACATGACAGCTCTAGGCTGACATGCTGAGGGGGCCGTCTTAACAGTATGTTTCCTGGAGGCCATCATGGGTATTCTGGGAGGAGCAACAGTGATGTGCTCCACTAATTAAGTGTATATACCATGTTCAGCATTAGATCAAGAACAGGAGAGTTGTTGAAAGGGGTTGAAGTAGATGACCTTTCCATTAGGACAGTGCTAATGTTTCATTCGGCCGTCCTCGTGCTGAGCATTTAATAGCCCAAGTGTTTTAATCAGACATAAATATTTGCATGTAATAAATGGGAAAATCCCCATACACCACTAAGATATTTATGGTTCTGCCTGCACTCCCTTTTCCTAAAGGGATTCTGGGGAAGCTCACTTCATCTGCC
>NW_019445551.1:0-2032 GCF_002814215.2 Seriola lalandi dorsalis
AGATGAGGTGGGGCAGTCTCTGTCTGCTCCACTGAGGGCTTTTGATCAGGACCAGGCGCAAGCTGAACAGTGGAGTGAGGGCCATGAGTGTTCCCCTCCCTCATTATCAATCCTGCTGTGGGAGAGTGGAGAGAGAAGAGTGGTCTGATTTTCTCCCTGAAGACTCCAGCGTTGGGCAAATTCATCCCCTGTGGGAAGAAACCATTTTACTACAGCTGTGTAAAGATCCTGAATCCTGGCTCTCTAACAGGACTCAGGGAGTCCAAATGGACTGAGGTGTTTGATGCAGACTGTTCCCCTAAAGGCTGCTGGCTGCTCCTGTATGAGCCTCCTGTTGAAAAATGGATGACTGACCTCCAGTGGAGGATCATACATGGAGCTATAGCTAAGAATAGATACAAAGCTCACCTGGACTGGAGAGGGCTGTCCTTTTTGCAGGCAGACAGAAACTTTAGAACATCTGGTGGTTTCCTGTCCTCGTTTTGGCTGATTTATGTAGGCTGCATGGGTAGGTGGAGGCTTTGGGAGAGGTTTTTTGTTTTTTCACTAATTGTTTTTGGGCCAAGGTATACTGTTAAAAAAAGACACTGGCACTGGTTCTTATCAACTTCTTGCTAGCCACTGCTAAGCTTGCAATCTGGAAAAGCTGTAAGAACCAGTTGTCAGGTGTGGGCTGGACAGAGCCGGTGCTCTGTCTGAAGGCTCTGGTCTCAGCTAAGCTCAGAATAAAGCACTATTTTTACAGACTGACCTGCAATATGGATGTTTGGGAGATCAGGCTGGTCCTGTGTTCAGGTGGGGAGGATGGGTTACTTCACCTCAGCTTTTTAGCTTTTTTAACTCCTAGCTAGGAGTGTGTTGTTTTAATTGTGGGGGTTTAATTGTTGACTACTAATTTATTAGAAGCTGTGAAATGGACCATTTAAGAACTTTGTCAGAAAATGTCCTAAATAAAGTTGTGTGAAAGTAAAAGAAAAGTCTGTCTACTTCTTCTTCTTCATCTTTGTCTTCTTTTTCTTGTTCTTCTTGTTGTTCTTCTGTGAGAGTGAGAGTGTAAGAGTGGAGGAAGTGTGACTGAGTTTTCAAAATGTTTCTCTGTCCTTTTCTTTCATGCAGTGGTTGCTATAGGGCTTTGGTAGTGTAGTGTGTTAGTTTATTTCAGTTCATGGGTGTTGGGTGTGTTTTTGCTGGCTAGATTTGGTCTAGCCGGTTGGCTGGTCAAATGCCATGGCAAATGGCGGTGGTTTCTCTGCTAACATGGAAGCATGCGATTAAAGTAGCTGCTGGCCTCTGTGCAGCGTGGAGGATGTTGCTCTGGCTGTAGGAGAGCTGATCGGGCATGCGTCTGTCAAATCTGCTGCCCGCATGAACAGTGCGGTGGTAGTTATGTTTGTGCAGAATAGTGATCACAGGTGCATAGGCTGGTGGAGACAGGGATTACTGTGAACGGCCTGTTTGAGCCAGTGCTGACGTTGACACAGCCAGGCGACAACGGCATAATTATCAATTTCATGTCAGAGTAGATGATTTTGACTACGTGCTTTCTGCCACTTCTTCTGGCTTGAAATGTTTTGGCTGTGCTGAAGAAGGTCATCGCATTAAGGCTTGTCCTAACCGAACCAACCCGGCTCGACTCGCACTCCGCCGCAGGGCCTGGAGCCGCGGAGGACAGAGAATGGGAATCATGCAGAGCCTCATCCAATCTCCCAGCAGGCTCTGAAGCAGCTGTTCTACTCCCATGGCCTGTTTGACGTGTTGAGAAGTCCAGACAGTGCACACGTTAGAGAGAACAGTATCTCTGCGACCCCCCTCGACCGCTTTTTGTTTTAAGCACCATTTTAGTGTTTTTTAAGATGTAAAATTTTACCTGTTGGTTGTATTGATCTTTCGTTAGTTTTGTGTAGTATTTTTATTAGAAATACCCAAAAGTACCAGAAGTACCCAAAAGTGCCTACTGGCATTTTAATTTGGTTTTAACTGCTGACCAAAATTTTAGATAGGCTCTTGAGAGAGCTCTCAATGTCACATGTGA
>NW_019445552.1:0-1702 GCF_002814215.2 Seriola lalandi dorsalis
TATATATATATATATATAACATATAACATATTTGTTCTTATGTTTTTCTTATGTTAGTTATTTATTTTTATAGTTATTTATTTAGTTCCCAGTGAAGTTTACCGTTTCAGTGCACTGATGTCATTTTGGACAAAAAAGTTTATTGTTGAACTGTAAAATATCCTGCTTTCATTACATATCTTTTTGTTGTGTTTCTATATATATATATTTCTATATATATCGGCCGATATATCGATATCAGAATTCTTTTACTTCCTAATATCGGTATCAGCATCGGCCCCAAAAATCCAATATTGGTCAGGCTCTAGAGTTCATTAGTTTGAAGTATAACAGCATCTAGTCTCTTTGAGCTTGATGACACAGACTATGCAAGATTAAACAGTGATGACAGTATTGATTGTGCTGACATTCAAAAGGTGGACTTAATCAGGAGCCAGCATCCATGAAAATAAATATGCACACAAGCAACATATAGAAAATTATTCTCCATTTATTCCATTGTCTTTAATCAGAAGTGTGGCACTAAGCTGAGAGCTGAGGAGATCATAGACAGAAACACAGGAAAACATAGGAGAGGGTAGAGAGACAGTGATCGAGACAAGTTGCCAAAGGAAAGGAAAAAAAGAAAGTAAAAAACTGCAATGTCAGAGAATAAACTGCACTTCTACAGGAACAGTTTAGCACAAAATTATTATTATTATTTTTTCCAAAATACTACATTTTAATTTTTATGAAAAAATATCATTATCTGAAGTTTATAATTAATAATCAGTCAAGGGCCCTCAATGATCAAAGTTGTACTGAAAAGCTACTAATTTGACTCTTAAGATTAAAATGTGGGTGTTTAGGAGTGAAAGAAAGTTGGTAATTGTCAAATGTAAATAGTTGCTCCAAATACCGCCAAAAGTAAATCACCATGCTCTTGTACTGCAACTTCCATTTACATGAAACAATTTATAGTCTAAAGCTTCTTTTAAATGCTGCTGGAAATGTAAATCATTGCTGTTTACGAATGCAGCAATTCAAGATGTCTTGGAGGACAAACTTCTAACACAGTAGAATATATATTGTGGTCACAGAGCTATAAGGAAAACTACTTTTTGGAACCCACAGGAGAAGCTTAAAGCTACAGGAGACTTCAATGAAAGCTTTGAAATTATATTTAAAAAGTGTAATAATTGTTAAAACAACACCATAGTTTATTGTGACTTTTGTCATGATGATACACATAGGGGCATATTTCTCTTACGTACAAAATAAACTCAAGATGCCACATAGACCCAACATTTAAGTGCCACACAATAACAAATCCACATGGCTGAAGTGTGGCAGTATATGTGTACCATGTCAGTATGGAGGTTAAGAGAGGACTCCGATGGCCATAAACTGTACCTTTGAGTCCAATCAGCTTTTTACAACCTGTACAAAAACAAGACTAGATCAAAACTGTGTATGACTGGACCATGTGGTGGGCTATTTGTCAGCTCGTGTCAGCCGGTTTCAGCCCTCCTCTCTCCTCCTCTCTGTGCTCACATCTACAGTATTTTGTCCCTGTTCAGACCTGGTACTAACATCCTTCTCAGGTGATCTGATAACAGGTGGACAGCTCTAAGTTCAGGTGTGAGTGCACCAAAGACACATTTAGGACGCATTTTAGATCAAATCACTCTAATGCTAATTAGTCCCACCACAGTTTTATAAT
>NW_019445553.1:0-2287 GCF_002814215.2 Seriola lalandi dorsalis
GTTATAGCTTTGGATCAGATGGCAGTTTCTTGGCTTGGGAACTTTGCTTTTCCTAAATAAATAACTTCTAAAGTAAAGAGGCATGTGTATATCCAGGATGGGAATATTCCCAAAAGTCTAACAGCTATCAACATCATATGCATTTTGTTCCACTTCTCATGAGCAAATGCAGTGAAGGAGAATTTGCTTAATTGAGAGCAAAAGGCAGGAGGCTGAGAGTGAGGCAGATCCACAGGAGTCCTGAGTTATGGATGATCCATTCCCTCTCTTCCTCAGTGCATTTTCTTTGCAATTTAAGAACCGTGACGCTTTCATCAGCCACAGCAGCAGTTAAGGTGAAAATTTAACATTTTACGCCCCCTCCCATGCAGAGTTATCAAAGACGACTCGAAACATTAAGCATCAAAATGATTGAAATTGTCCTGCTTCTATTGCTACAACGCAATATTGATTGTGAGACGGATAAAATAAATTCCAAGAAATTAGCAGATTTAGGTTTAGTTTTTAAAAGAGGTGATGGAAGTGATGCAATGGCATTTTTAACATAGGATTCACCTCATATTCTAATAGGCCATTATATCTATATATAACATTAATGGAGTTTTTGAAAGTTTAATTTTAGAGCATTATGAGCTTTCAGGGGATGAGACAGTGGCAGAGGCTGAAAGACTCCAGCAGGTTGCTGGAGTGCACAATTTAAAGGGGTTAGACAGTCTGAATCCTTTGGAGGCTGCTTCTAAACTGAAAAGTTTCATATGGAGATAATGTTTCTTTTCAGCAGGTCAGCATGACACCACCGCTTTTAAGATACATTGCAGAGGCAGATTAAATTACCACCTTACCATGTATGCCTTTGCCAGTGAAATTGCAGTTTGCATCTAAGTTTGTTCAGACTCATATAATATATGTAGTGAAAACTTTTGAGGAATATAAATAAAGGTATGAGGTGTATTTATTTTATTTGTGATTCATACAGGGGATTCAGAAAGTATTCAGGCCCCTTCACTTTTTTTATGTTGCAGCCTTATGCTAAAATTGTTTAAATTCATATTTTACCTCATCAATCTACACCCAATACCCCATTATGAAAAAGCAGAAACAGAATTTTAGACATTTTTGCAAATTTATTAAGAAGGGAAAACTGAAATACTTTCTGTATGCATGGTAAACAAAACAGATTTAACTTGACTTTGTTCAAATGCTTGGCCATTAAAGCTGATTCTGACAGAACATAAAGTTGTAGCCATGACAGTAGACAATGCTTAAAATATGGATGTTGCTGCAAAGAAGGTACAAATTCACACATCTCCAGCCCAGCAGTACAGAAGAGCTTTACAATCACCAGTTTGAAGGTGGGCACCCAAGATAAGTGTTATCAATTCAGTATCACACCAAATGTGAAATATAGTCACATGTTTTGCTGAACATTATGATCTCACTGTGAAGTTGACCATTGACCTTTTGGATATAAAATGTCATCCCTTCATCATTTTATCCTTTTAGACATTTGAGTGACAGTTTGTTATAAATAGCATATGAATTCTTGAGTTATGGCCAAAAACGTGTTTTGTGAAGTCACAATTACCTTAACCTTTGACCTATGACCACCAAATTCTAATCAGTTCATCCTTGAGTCAAGATGGACATTTCAGCCAAATCTAAAGAAATTCCTTCAAGGCATTCCTGAGATACTATATTCACGAGAATGAGACGGACAAATAATGCCTCAGGCAACAGCTGTCCCCAACGAGGAAGCATAAAAATTAGATTACAGAGCTCGAACCCGAGGCCTTTGCCTTCATGAGCTTATGCTCTGTTCAGCTTTTCTATGAGCTGGAAGAAAAGCTAAGTCATATATCTCTTCTCTAAAGTATGCAACACACTGTTCTAGGGTGATGCAGCTTATCTCAGTGTTTAAGCAATACTTAAATATTTTACATCATTTGTTACTGTGTCAGAAACATTGGTCCACTGTAAACTTTGTTCTTTAGCTCCCTATTTGGAGTGGTGGAATGAAGTACTGTACTCAGTTACAAAATGTTTTAAGTATTTCTATTTTGTGTTACTTTATATTTACACTACTACAAATCTTGTACTTTTCACAACACTACAGCTTTACTTTCAGATTCTACATACAGAGCATGTGATCAGCTTTTCAAATATAATGTATTTTTATTGATTAACTACCAATAACAATACATCAAATAGTTAGTAGTGGCTCCAATTAGCTCGACCTACATATTAATACATCAGTTATAATAATCTAACAGTAGTAAAACACTAAACA
>NW_019445554.1:0-2058 GCF_002814215.2 Seriola lalandi dorsalis
CGCAGAAGAGCTTTCTCTCCTCTGTCTAGGTTAAATGTGGTGTTTTAGAAGTTCTTGTTGTTTTACAAAAAAACCCCAAAAAACAGTTTATATTATTTTTATGACACGTTATTAAGACGTCGTTCCAGCGCCACGCATTGGTTTTTATTAGAAATGTAGGTTTATTTTGAAGGTAATGAGCGGAAGTACTGACTGGTGCTGGTTTAGCTTGACAGCAGGGATTCAGGATGTACGCGGCTGGAGCAGTGGAGTGGAGAGTGTAACGCGGCTCTGAGCGGATTAATATGAAACATTCATATGAAATATAACTCGTTTAATTTCTCACATCATGGTTAAAGGTAGTTGATTAACTTTGTTGTCGTCGGTGTCAGTGGCAACCGGAAAGAACCGAGGAACAAGTTTATTGGTTGAGAGCTACAGGTAAGAGGAAGTGAAAACAGCCAGGACTTACGAACATTAAAGGGTCATTTAATTTTATATATATATATATATATATATATATATATATGTGTATATGTAGAGAGAGAGAGAATCTACAGGTTATTTGTGTTCAAATTGTGTTTCATCAAGTCTTAACATAAATGTTTTATTTTTTGTTAATTTAGTCAATCCACAAATGAATCAGCTCCACACTGTAGTGATCACTAATCAATACTTAGACACAGCTGGATGATACAACTGAAATCAAAATCACTGGAGGATTTTTTCGATAATACTGGCCAGTTTGAATGATCAGTTTGATGTTCAGTGAAATGAACTGTTTCAAATCTGCTCTTCACAGACTGAAAAAAACCCTCTAAATCATGTAGTTAGTTTTTAGTTAGTTTGGAATCATCTGGTGAACAAATTAAATTGATTGATGAATTGAATCAATCTGAGAAACATCATAATGTTCTGTCACACATCTGTCCTGTCATGAAAAGTCGACTTAAGTTTAAAAGAGCACGAGTTTCAGTGTAAAAGCATGAGGTTTGTCTCTGTGAGAATAGAAACAAATAGAAATACAGTGAAAACGCTATCATCTCATCTAATATATGAACATTATCAGTGTTTTGCACATTCACTGAGCTGTCTTAACGCGTTTTGCCTCCTGTTAATAAACGACCTGCAGCTCTGGTTAACAGACTAACCCCAACCACACAGATCCAGTGAGGCATGGTTCACAGCAGGAACCTGGACCACAGCAAAAGACTGCAGTTCTTGTAGGTACTGAGTAGTGGACTTATCCTGCAGAGTCCCAGACCACGAAGACACTGTTTACTGATAAAAACCACCAGACAGGACTCTGTGTTTTCAGTAAATGTTACATTCAAAACTAGGTTTGTGAATTTTTGAGCGGAATATTTTCAGTCATGACGGACTGATTGAGATTTGTCCAGATGATCCTGAACTCTGTGAATGGAGGTTTGATCTGTGTATAGCTGCAAATCAAGAACTTTAATCACACAACACTAATATGATAATAAAGCAGTCCTGTCCACACTGGTCGAATATGAGAGACTTTAATGTTTAAAGTCTCTCATGGTTGGTGATTTGTATCATCTGATGCAGTAGTTCCAGGGTTAAGCGTGAAAATATGTTTTAAATGTATCATTTAAATTTGTGCAAATCAATATGTTGGTTGGTTTTTCAGGCTTAACAAATCCAGGTGATGTCTGACCTGGATCAGACGCAGGAGGTCAGTGAGGCCTGCAGCCTGGATGATGACATGTTGGACGGAGACCTGGGTGATGGGGTGGGAGTCAGGTCAGCACCCAGTTCCAGTGGTAAGAGGAGCCAAAGCTTCACCGGTCTCTCAGAGACCCTGTACAGGCACAGCAGCCAGGCAGGAGAGCCAGTCTGGATCCCTGGACTGAAGACTACAGAGACCCAGCAGAGAGTGCGCTGGACGCTGCCACGCTGTGGTAAGAGTCACACCATAAAGGCTTATGTTATCTTTAACATCACGTCATGATGTTGAGATATAATAAATACACAATACTCTGAAGTTTTAGATTAAAAAATAAATGTAGTTAGGAAATAATTTTTATTTATTGTTCCATTATTAAAAAAGAGTCT
>NW_019445555.1:0-1663 GCF_002814215.2 Seriola lalandi dorsalis
ATCTTTAGTAGTTAGTTAGGCAACTGTTCTTATGATGATGAGAGGAATCTGTTGCTTAATGCCGTCTCTCAGGGATATTCAATATAGTTTATTGCAGGCTGTTGTTTAGCTGCTGCTGTTGTTTTTCAGGCCTGTTGGTTGGTCTTTGAAATGCATGTTGAGGCTAATCAGAGTTTTACTGTGGTTTTGCGTCTTAACTTTACAGCTAAAAGACACAAATCTCTCTCTCTCTCTTGCTCGCTCACTTGTGCGATGAGTGGACATATGAGCATGTGTGGGAAACCTAAAGGTAGTGGTCAGCAGCTTCTTGTGCGTACTATGAAATACAGTCCACTGAGGGTAAATACCTGTTAGACCACTCTGCCACTCACCATCTCTACTGATGAAACAAAGATTGAGGTCGTCCATGACAGTCAGCTCTGTTACAGAGAGTCACAGCGCTCATGATCATTTTAATGCTCCTCTCTTCCTCACTTCTTTATCTGTTGTTTCCTCCTCACTACTCTCCTCATCGCCCCCCTGCCTCTCTTCCCCTCTCATAGTTCAACTCCGCAGCTCGTCAGCTTATAGAGTTAGACAAGCCGTCGGACTCCAGCGGAGACTCTGGTGAGGGGGCCTCCTCCGGGCCCCAGAGCAACGGCGCCCAGCGGGCAGGGGAGAAGAAGAACAGCAAGAAGCGACATTCCTTCACCTCTCTCACCATGTCCCACAAACCCATGCTAGCTCCTCCCCCTCAGCGTCACTCCATGGAAATAAGCGGGCCGGTCCTCATCAGCTCCAGCAACCCCACAGCAGCCGCCCGGATCGGAGAGATCAGTGGGGGGCTTTCCTGCAGCGCACCTTCACAGGTAAGGCACTCGCACAGGAAAGGGAGCGAGAGCGAAGGAGAGCGCCTGCCGCATTGCAGGTTGTGCTCAGTGAGGTGATTGAAAACAGAAAACTCATTTGTGGAAGCATGCAGTATGATAAATAAGTTATATTTAGCCGTGTATAACACGTCATTCCTGTCCTGATGTTTTTGTTTTTCACGGTTTACAGCAGAGACGTGGCTCTAAAACACAAACCTGAGAAATGTGCAGCACTCACAACACTGTTATGCCCTCACTGTGTTGCTTATTGACACTTAACTGTTCACTGGGATGAGATTGATCGTGACATTCTTTAATCCAGTGAGCTGGATAAGTTGACTCCTAATCAGCTGACTCAGCAGTATCCTCTTCAGTGGTGTTTAATTGCATAACTGAAAAAAAACAGACAATACACAGCCAACTGGAAAACAGGGTCCAGCCTCCAGCTCCTTTTGTTTTCACAAGATGTTTGCTGCTTTTCAAAGGCTCCACTCTCCTTCTGTCAACAATTAGGCTGACGTCCCTTTTCCCTCCCATCATACCAAACAGAGCATTGCTCCATCCAAGCGTTTGAAATCATGGATGCGTGACTCCACTCGTCCGCAAAAACGACTCCAGCTTAGTCCTCAAGGTTTCCGCACCAGTCCCAACATGGCAGAAAATCACAGCTGCTTTGCAGTTGCCAGCTGCTGGAGGTCGGTTTTGACCTGGTGTTAGACATTCAGAACAACACGTATACAGATTCACAAGACGAGCGTCCTGCCGTTTATCCTCGTCTGAGAGTCTCTACGACTTCAAGTAGAATGTGCAGCTGA
>NW_019445556.1:0-1743 GCF_002814215.2 Seriola lalandi dorsalis
TTCTTTTAGCCCTGCTAACCGCAGAGCTCTACGGACAGCATGTTGGTCAGTCAGTCACATTTCGGTTCAGCCCTCGCGGTCCACGACGGCTACGAAGGGGTCACACCTTCGTAGACCGCACACCCCGAAGAATGCCCGGAGTTGGGACACAGCTTATTTGCTCCTATTTGCTCTGTCATGGAAAATATGAGGTTCGACATATAACATTAATTTTTTACTTACAAAAGCAGATCAAATAGATCTGATAACTCAGAAGCACATTATGTCGTGGGGCGTCCTGTAACCTTTTCAGCCAACATAAAGTACTTATTCAGAGAAATACATTTTCTGAACAAAAATTTGAAGAGAGGTTTTCAGATGATGCAATTTCCCATCTTGGTTACTGGCTTGAACAAGTGTACTAATCAGCATTTTAACAGAAATGCAAAGTTCACACAGACTTTCTGACAAATCTCTTTCCAATTCTCTCATTTGAAGAAACACTGAACATTTTCTGAAGTAAATCAATCCTCTTTGTTTGTAGAGAAGCACAGATTCCATCAAGGCTTTCAGCAGATGCAATTACTCAGCCACCTTTTAGTTACTGGGCAAACACCTCAGTCCAAAATCTACAGAAAGGCTGCTCTACCAGCGTCCACTCCTCTTAAAAAGCTTTTCACAAGAGTTAGGAACCTGGCTGCAGGGATTTGTCTCCATTTATTAGTGAGGTTGGCCACTGATGTTTGGTGCTAAGGGCTAGTTTGCAGTCAGCGTTCCTGTTCCTTTTAGTTACTGGACATGCACATGTGTACTATCATCGAGTACACTGAGGTCAGGTGTGATTTCTGATGTAGGTATGCATAGCACAGCTGACACATGTTCATCTCCTGAAGTTATTCAGCCTGGAGAGGGAGATAAGATTAAAAATCAAGTGAAAGGAGATGAAATCAAAATCATGTTACTTCCCAAATCATCATGACAACTCGCCATGCAGGGCCTGAAACATGATTCATATCTCTTGTGATGACCAGCCAATCGTTTGGTGAATGTGTTGCTCTGAGCTTTAAAACTGAGAAGCTGCTTCCCCACGAGTAATTTGGAGTTCAGTTCATCCATGAGGCCAGTCATCGACAGCAAATAACAAACTGGAGACCGTCATGTGATGGGATCATACCAGCCGCAGCACATGTCAGCTATACTATTGACGAGCATCACGGCTGACGTGATCCCGTTGCTCGATGGTCAATAGTTTTACCTAATGTCTTAGCGTTGATTGAAACTGGGATACAACAAATGGCCCCTTCCCCACTTCCAAACCCCCTTCTGTGAATTTGTCCTTCATTTTAAGCTCAACTACGCACCTGTAAAGTTTCCTGACTGTATCTTGCACAGTTGTGACACTATTGTGACAAAATCTGTCCACAGACAGACAGACAGACAGACAGACAGACAGACAGACAGGCAGACACCTGTTTAAGTCCTCAGAACCACCTCTGTAGTAGTTCTGTAGTAGTATGCTACAGTCTGTATCTGTACGACCTCATTTTGCCACGATCACACACACACAGACTCACAAGGTGAAAATAATTCCAGCCGCATGCTGTGTCGCCTGGTAACATCTGGTTTTACAAGCTACTGCCCATGATGAGTAAACTGCACTTCATTTGTCACATTGGTGAATTGCGACTTAAAGGATTTAAGTGGCAAATTACAAATTAGAAATAAGGACCAAACCGTAAAATACAGTATGCTGTCCACATACTT
>NW_019445557.1:0-2104 GCF_002814215.2 Seriola lalandi dorsalis
CCGTCACTGACTCAGTCAGCTGACCTCTCTATGGGAGGTGATGCTGCGTCTCCATGGTAACACCTTTAGCTGTGCTTCCTGTCCAGCAGCAGCAGCCTCAGCAGAGTCCTGGCTGCAGCGAGCAGTGCCCCGTGCAGAGCGTACTGCGCCACCAGCGCTCCAAACCCCCGGTAAAAGCCGGCCCCGCCCTCCTTGCGGCGGATGGCGTGGAGGCAGTCGGAGAAGCCATCGTACTGCGTGTTGACAGGCAGGACCAGGGGGCTGCCGCCATTTCCAGTGGCAACCACGCCATCGGTGGCGTCGATAATGGTGCGTGTGCCCTGTAGGCTGAGGCGGTGCAGTGCTGTCTCCAGAGGAAACACAATCACGTCTGCCACCAGAGACCCCGCCCACGCAGCCGCCAGCTCGGGGAAGTAGGCGTCCAGGGGGTTGGACGGGTCCGTCCGTTGCTTCCTGCCCCGCTGGTGCAGCCACAGCGCCACCCGCTGCACAGAGGCGGCGATGGCGTATCGCAGGATGGCATGCAGCGCAGCAGGAAGCAGCAGACAGCTGAGAGGAAGCAGACGACGACTGTGTGGAGCACCGACACCCAACACCCGAGCCAGACCCTCACGGACACAGTCCAGAAGACCGGAGGACGCCTCGTCCCGGACAATCTCACTCTGAGGACCACACGGGACAAACTGATCAGACATATTATCGTTTATTGATCAACTGAAAAAGACCAGACAACGTCAGACAAACAGCTGAGTGATGACACCTTTGTCTCAGAGGCAAGAGACCAGGAGACGAGGGGACAAGGGTACGAGGAGACACAGTGAGAAAACAAGAGGAAGTGGTAAATGTTCTGTCAGCAGCATCGTGCTGAGAATGATTCAAGTTATCAATAACTAATCAATAAGAAAAATCAAACCACAGATGAAAACAACACGGTTAAAGCTTCATTAACTGATTTATAATCAATACTGACCTGGACTGTCTCAATGAGGCTGGCGCAGTAAAACGGAAGAGCGACCACAGCTGTTAACCTGTCGGCGAGAGACAGAGAGAGAGACATGGAGAGTTTGTTTTAAACTGAAAGAAGAAGTCAGAGCATCAACAATATAAACAGTAGAAGAAGAAGTGAACTGACCCTTTCAGTAGTAAATGTCCAGCCAGTTGTTTCCAGCTCCACCTGTGAGGAAGTTCCCTGGAGACAGACAACATACTGATACTACAGTAATACTTCAGCGATACTACAGTAATACTACAGTAACACTAGTGGTACTAAAGCAATACTACAGTAATACTACAGTAACACTAGTGGTACTACAGCAATACTACAGTCATACTACAGTAACACTAGTGGTACTAAAGCAATACTACAGTGGTACTACAGCAATACTACAGTAACACTACAGTAATACTACAGTAACACTAGTGGTACTAAAGCAATACTACAGTGGTACTACAGCAATACTACAGTGGTACTACAGCAATACTACAGTAACACTACTGGTACTACAGCAATACTAAAGTAAACATTATTGCACTCCTGCATGGTTACCGTGGCAATGGGGTGAACTCGCTGATGATGCCCTCAGCTCCCAGTGTGATGCCGTGAACGATGAAGGTGCTGCCCATCCCCTTCCACAGAGCCTTCAGTCCCTGAATGTTAAAAACACATTATTGATTACTGATCAAAGCTATTGATTATTACACAACACCTTGACTGACATGTTTTATAATTAGAGTTGATATTTTTTGTTTATGATATATTGTTTATTACTGAAAACATTCCTAATTTAAATTATTTTATTTATATTTATTATTATTATAAAATTTGTAAATGTAAATGATTTATTTTGTGATTATAATTTATTTCTATTAATAATTTTATATTCAAATATTTTAGACATTTTTAAAGTATTTGAAGATTTAGCATGTCATCCCCTCTCTCTCCGACTTTCCTGTCCCTCTCTCACTGTGCTATCAAAATAAAAGGCAAAAATGCCAAAAAAATAACCTTTAAAAATATGTTTTTTTTTATCTTTTCAACTTTTATAATTAAAAATTATAATTCTTCAAACACTTTATTTGACCATGATTAATAGATTTTTTAAAA
>NW_019445558.1:0-3374 GCF_002814215.2 Seriola lalandi dorsalis
TTTTTTTTTTTTGTCGTCTTAAGGGGAATGCGGAAAGCTCATCAGATAATCCGGAAAGGCCTCCTTCTCTACGTTTCCTTCAATCATACAGCATCAAAAGATATGACTGAATGTAATATCTTTCAGGAGGTGGGTGAAGCAGTGTTTGTATTTTTCCTTTAGGGGATTTGAAAAGAAAAGTCCTCACCTTACTGAAGGAAATGAAGGATTAAATAAACTGCAAATCCACAAAAGCAACAGCGATTTAAGTATTTTAATTGATTTGTCTGACGGAAAAGGTTATAATCCAAAAGTTTGCATCTAAACACTCGACAGTAGTTCTGCGTACGCCAACTTCTTTGTGTTAATAGTCTTAAGAAAATCCTCCTTTTCTTTGAGAGACTTGGCCAAAACAAATAACTCTGCTATGAACATTGTAGGGGGAACTTTTTTAGATAGATTTCTCTATTCTCAACACTAAGCAAAAGCATATCTCAAGTCTGCATATCTCTACAGCGCAGGCCACGGCTGAATTGCCAAGAAGGGTAGAGCACAGAAGAAAGCCAAGACCTGATGGAAGTAGTTCTACTGGATGCCATTTTGTATTCCGCTGCCAAAGTGTGCAACCTCGACTTGAACCAAAGGGGATTTTATGGAGATGAAGATATCGAAGGCCTCTGACCGTGCGAAGCACTTTGTCTGGTACGAGATAGGATGCAGACGCTGTGCTTTTTCCGCACTTGCTCCGAGGACTCAGTGCTTCCTCAGTGATGCAAATAGAGCTCATGTTTTATTCAGCTTTCGAGTGATGAGAGAATAAATTTGATTACAGAAGCAGGTGATGGTTGGGACAATGTTGGGAAGTAGATTTGTGAACGCGAAGAGTTTAATGTACAATTAAGGCCAGACGATATCAGATTAACTTGTTCTGCAATAAAGCTTTGTGGAATTAAACAGTAACTTCTTTAGGGTTTGCAGTCATGCGCTTTAAACTCTACATCAACTCTGCAACACATGGTAGAGTAGGTTATGAAAAGGGACCAGGAATGCCCACCTCTGGAAAGGGTGGTCTAGAGGGTTGAGGAGTCCAAGGGGTTCATGGTAGCCAAGGGGAATGGTAGGATTAAGAAAAACCAATTAACTTGCCGCAAAGCACTGTATTAACCAACTCCAAGTCACCCTAATCCCTTACCCGAACTCAGGTCCAAATTATATTCAGTCTAATTAGGTCGGGTAGGGACGGAAAGGGTGAAATGTGAAGTCTTTCTATGGCAACTTCGACATGTAATCAATGGATTGGTGCAACGTTTTAGCCAATATTCATCCTTATAGGTGACATCACTCTTGATAAGGACATATATGTCAGCAATCACATTAAGTCAATGACAAAATCAGCCGTCTACCACCTCAAACTCATTGCTTTGTATGTTTAGTTGTGTAGAAATGTAGGAGACATGGTTTATCTTCTAGCAGTTTTATTTCTTTAACTAAAATTACCCCATCAAACATTGATAATATTGTATGCTTTTAATTTGAGTCTGCACTGAGTCTGTTGAATTATTTATAGTAGGAATTGATTCTTGACTTAATTTTTAATCACATCTATATCACAATCACATCTATCTATTCCACCTTGCTTTCCACTTGTTTGACACAGCCGGTGTTAATCTGGCGAGGGAATAGTCGTTTCGGTATGCCTCAGCAGACGTTCTGCCTCGGCTGCGATATCACACTTTGGCACATCATCGCCGCTCTCTCAGAGAGTCTTTGCGGTGGAGGGCTCGACAAGAGTCAATAGTGATCTAATGCAGAAAGGAAAATGTAAAGTAAAAGGGAGCCCATGAATACTTTACATGGGCTTTCCAGTGAAGAAGAACAGTGACAAACGAGCTAACGGAGCATCAGCATCACATTTCCACGGTCCTCACACTCTCTTCAGTCTTCTCTCTGTTTCTTTTTATCTTTTGCTGTTAATCTTCTTCTTCTTTTGAGGCATGCACTGTGTGGCTTAAAGCTTCCATTGAAGCCGGCAGAATGTGTGTGAACAAGTGCTGCACAAAAAAAACCTCTTCCATCCCCTGAACATCAGTTGAGCGCCACACACTTTACGGAGACACCTCCCCGTTACAGCTGCAATAAAAGGGGGATGAAATATAAATGTGTGCAGTTGAGGGAATAACACAGGTTCAAGGAAAGCAAATGATGCAGTAAAGGTCATGTGGGTTCAATGAAGAAGTGTCACAGGCTTCATGGTGAACACATCAGGAGAGCCAGTCACCCTTGATTTCTTGAATTATGTATGTGGGCATCAGTGTGAGCTGATAGGAGCAACATTTCCATCTTACAGTAGAATCTGCAATACACCAAAATACACAAAAAGTCTCAGTGTGCCTCCTCACGTCATTATGGGTTAAAGTGCCTATGGTATGGTGTATCTGAAGTTGTTGGAAATGATCTAAACAGACACTTTTTCTGTTTTAAGTTGTTTGCTAATGTTGTTAATGTTCTTGATCTGTATATAATTTAGCTGTTGACACTTTTGCAATGTAGCCATGCACCTAAATTAGCTTTAATTAGCATACAGTAAATAATATTTGTATTTCAAACACCGTCCCCATGGTCTAAACTAAGTCCAGAAACTGAGCCTTAAAACCAGCCATCAGGACTTCCTGAACTTTGTGATGTCACAATAAAGCAGTCACTGTTCAAAGCCCTGCCCACCTGGACCCACCATGCAATCCTTGCAGGATTTGGTTTCTCTGACAGTATATCTGATATCTGCTATATTTCTATTCAATCACTCAGAAAACAGTCAACCAATCTGGAGAAGATGTAAAACTACATTGAGATGTTTTTGGTTCTTAAAACCTCAAATATATCCTCTTGTGGATCAAAACTTAAAAATAAAACACAGGAAGTGTAAACTATGGGACCTTTAATTTTAGATTTTACTTTAATTTTAAAGTTGTAACGAAAGGAGAAATCTGTTCACATCACATCTGAGAAGCTCCACTGGTCATTTTGCATGCACTTTGAAGACGGTCCCTAACTCCAGCATGTAAATCGAATGGGGTTTTCAAAGTGCCAGACTTCAATATCAGATCACAGAAAATAACATCAGTCAAAGTATATTCTGCTCTGCACTGATGGAAACTGATGATATTGTTCAAAGGTTGTTGGAGATGAATTTCGCCCTGATTTATAATTGTTATTATAACCTTTAAACTGTATTTGTTAGCACTTTACCAAAGCTGTGCCAATGTCAAGTTGAATGAGTTGCTAGTAGTTCCCTTTGCACTATCATCTTGGAAACAATCACTGCTGTTACTTTCAGACTGATGTAAATGTACCAGACAAGCTGACATTTTGAACTAAAGGCAGTGGACGAAATGTCA
>NW_019445559.1:0-1786 GCF_002814215.2 Seriola lalandi dorsalis
CAAGTGCTTGAGACACTTTGGAGAGTGCACCCCATTCTCTCTCAGACCCAATCCTCATCAGGATCAGTTTTCTTTTTCCCCATGGATTGCTTATTAGAGCTTTAGGATAATCTACAGTACACGGGCATTTCTGTGACCATCAGGGTCAAATGAATCATCATGATGACCAACAATACTGACTGTGCTGTGCTCTATTACTCTATTTGGCTGTGTTTGCTTCATTATCATTTCCACAAATGATGCTTAAACATGCCATCAGTGGCTTCTCGTCAGCCTCTTAATTTAGGGGATATGTTAAAAATCTGTTTCTGCATCCCTTCAGTTTAGACCCACAAAGTAATGAGTGTTCATGAGCACAACATGAGTTTCAGCATATTGCATGGTTTGCATTTTAGGACATTTTAATGCAATAGATGCTCACCAAATACCAGGCATCATGCTGATGTTTTCAGGGTGTGAAGCAGAACCAAAATCAACAGCTGCTGTCTGTAATATTAACACATTTCCATGTTTTGTAACTGTTCTGATGGTTTTTTTGCAACCTTCACTCTGCAGAGATTTATGTATTATGGAATTCATTCGTATCATACCTCCTGATCAATTTTTATTTAATGAGCTGTGTTTGTTGAAATGCACCGAGAGCCGCACTCAGAGAAAAATAACTTACCTCAATTCTAGTTGTAAATTTTGGAACCACTCTCAGACTGAGAAGCTTTGTAAACATGCACCACGGTTCTCTCCACAAAAAACAGACCACTGCTGCTCATCCTCTGAGTTCAAAGGGGGAAGACAAGCTTTTGGCATGCGGAATATGAGAATGCAGGAGGAAGTGTCAATCTAATTTTTCTGTGTGAAGCTGGATCACAGCGGACCTGTCGCTGGAGCTGATACTGCTTGGCCCTTCTGGCCATCGTGGCTCAGCTCAGCAAAACCCAACTCCAGACACACCAAACTTGTCACTGTCACAAATACAGGGGGCAGTGACAGCACACAAGCTCTGACTGCTTAACACTCCCGATCAAAGAGGACCTCTCTCAGAGGTCAGGGCAGAAGTCAAACTTTGGCATTCACAGAGAACAACTCCGAGGAAGTCGTGACAGTTTCCAACATCTTGGCTAATGTTCCAGGAGTGAATAGAGGTCAGGCTTTCTTCTTTGTAGATCTGGATCTCTACGCTGCCAGAGCTAAGCAGCATCAGCAGTCAAGTTTATTGAATTTAAGTAATGGTTAGAAGATACTTTCCAGCTTCCGGCTGCACCACCTCCCTTTGCAATAAAGTCCTATGTCAGCAGCAAACAAAGTTGCAAGAACCACAGAGGCAAAAATGTAGATGTGGTGGGTGGGCACTGTGGTGTAAATCTTGACTAGCATTAGCAAAGTTGCTAATAGGTGGTGGCTATGGAGGTACTCTTTTCAGAAGCACTTGTGAATTAGATGTGAAGACAAGAAAATTTACAAAAAGATATGAAGTTCTCAGAGCTTATTTGACATATTTTATTTGTTTAGATTTTCATTCTTATAATGTATGAAACAGAGTTGATATTTTTCCAAATGCTCTGATGAAAGACGTGTTTTCATAGATGAGGGAGATGGAGGAATTACATCATGAATGGTTGCCATGCTTGCCAATAGTACAGACTTTTCTCCCTGCCTCTAATTGGCCAGGACAGGAAACTGGTTTTGCTGCCAGAGTTGGCAGGAAAGTTGCTACTGTGTGTGTACTTGATGTGAATAATACATATACCCAAGAGGCTGTGTTAGCATCAGCATGCTAATATAGTCATGT
>NW_019445560.1:0-1731 GCF_002814215.2 Seriola lalandi dorsalis
CCATGAGGAGATATGGGCCTTGACAACTGAGTGTCAGCCCCAGGCCCTTCTCTGCTTCTGTCCTCGTCTGGTTGCTTTGGCAGATTCTTTTTCTTCGACTTCATCATCTTTTCTTGTTCCTGTCCACTTGTACTGGCTTTCTTTGGAGACTGAGGAAGACCAACAAACGAGTCAGTCCCTTTTGAGTCCTTGTTTTTCTTCTGCTGCTTCTGAGGTTTGTGCGAATCATTAGGTGTTAAACAGCTGAGCTCCTCCCCAGACTCAATGTCTCCATCCTGGCTGGTGGTGGTGTCCCTTCTCTGTCCCCGTCGCTGCCTGTCAGACACACCTTGCTTCCTTTCACATTCCTGCTGAGGATTGCGACTGCTTATTTTCTCCATGTACAAAGACAATGAACTGTCCTCTCCTTTACTTCTCAAGGAAGAGGGGGAGAAGTCACTCGAATCAGAGAAATCATTAGGCACTTGGTCTCTTTTTCTCTGTGGTATGTTCAGCCTGTCACTCTGGGCTTTGAGCAGTGTGCTCGGCCCATTTCCTTCCCTTTGACATGACAAGTCCTTTGCATATTGCTCTAGATACAAACTGAACTTGCTGCTGCGGTGCTGGCTGAGAAGCCTGGCATAGGCATCTTTCTGAGGAGGAGTGCTCGACTGATTCTGGGTGCGCTTCGGCTCTCGATTCACGTTAGCCTTCTTAGATTGCAGAGGAGAATCCATATGGCAATCTTTAAAGATTCAGTCTCTGAAAAAGCAATAATCATACTCCATGAATGTTGCCATTAGGGGGTGAAACAATGATCATAACTTTCAGACAATGTAGACAAAATATGCAGACAAAGAGAAGATCATTATCTGAAGTTCATTTGGTGAAAATGAAAGCAGCTCTTCAGCAGCTGGCTTGTTGCTGAATTATCTACTCATCTTACATCATGCAGTTTAGTCATGTGTCATTTAGTACACACATAAGCATGAATGGAAGGTAACCACGTTAATGTTAGCTAAATTTACATTCTTCGGGATGATGGTTATAAGAGAGAAAAAAAGCTGTATCATCCCATTTATTTACGGGTTGTTGTCTTAACAAGTTAAAAATGCTTTTTTTAAGCATATTCTATCTTACAGTTAACAGTTACCTAACGTTACGAATGTTAGCAGTGCTTGGCTAGCATCAGCTAGCAACTTGCAACGCCAAGTGTTGGTTTAACGTTAAGTAACTACTTGTTCGTCAGACAGACCACGACCCTGACCACGACAAACCACTCGAAAATGTACAGACAGGCTGTCAAACCTCAAATTTTATACATTACCTTATCCACTCCGGTGAAAGTTCTGTAACTTGGCTGTCGTTCACAGCCAAATGCTAGTAGCTGCTGCGTTCACGTCCTCCGTCGTCACGAATGGTAACAATCACGCTACGTTTGGGTGCTGTAGGAAATATCGAAATTAGCCGACAGTACAGAGCCGCCCCAATGGGGAACGTTAGTTTATCGTCAAGAAATCTGTGGTAATTAATATATTAATACTGTACAATATATATTTGACATTGTCTTTAGCTTTCCATGCAGTATGCCCCTCTCTTTTACAGCACAAGTAGCCCAGTTTTGTGTGATACTTTTAGGAAACGGTCCATAAATGCAACCCAGTAAAATTACCACTGGGGCTGTGACGTTCCAGTGTTCACTGTGGATGGAGCAGCTGCATGACTCCTCTCATGGTTTGGATGATAAGAGGC
>NW_019445561.1:0-1794 GCF_002814215.2 Seriola lalandi dorsalis
GAATGTGTGATAACATGGTATGTGTATGTGTGTGTGTGTGTGTGTGTGTGTGTGTGTGTGTGTGTGTGTGTGTCGGTGCGTGTGTGTGGATGGGGGTGGACTAATGACGAATAAAAATTATACTGTAAGTAACTATAAATCAAAGAAAAAACATAAAAACTATAAAAATGAGCATTAATAACAAACAGCAGGGGCAGCAACACGCCACTGTTAAACGGTGTCTGACAAACCACAGAAGAAGAAGAGGAGTGACTGAGCTGTCTGTTACAGCGGGAAGTGTTCCCCTGGTTTCTACAGGTTTCTACAGGTTTCTACAGGTTTCTACTGGTTTCTGGAGATTGTTGCTGGACTCTCCGGGTCTGTTCTGGTCTGAGAGCTGGTCCCGGATCAGATGCCTGGGTTTGAGTTCAGAGTTCCGGAGGTGAATTTTCAGATTGTGTCTTTATGTCGGTGTTGGTGTTGTGAGGAATAATGTGACCGCGTTGAACCAGGTCTCAGATCAGACACGATCCGGGTTAGACCCGGTCTCAGATCAGACCCGGTCCAGGTTAGACTTGGACTCTGCAGTCTGATACTCATCTGGACTCATCTCTAGTCCGTGTTTCTTCCGTGAAGCCCGTTAGCTTGCATGCTAACAGTTAGCATCACTGCGACAGCTGCTTTACGGCAAACACCTGATCAATGCGGAAGAGACAGGAAAGTGCGCATCAGAAAAAGGGAGCCGAGCGGAGTGATCGATAACAATCAATAACAGATATCAGAAACATAACTGATCAGAGCAGGAGAGACATGAGCCGCGCAGGCGCAGAACTGAGGATCATGTTCAGCCCGGGGCGCGTGCAACTGGTTCAGGTAAAAACTGATCACAGTTAACGGAGCTAACGGCTAACGGCAGGACCTGGAGAGTCCTGGAAAGTTTGTGAATCTTGTGATTTAAAAAGGTCAAAGACTCTGAGTCAGGTATTGATCAGTATATGATTGATTGATTGATTGATCACATTTTTGCCTTTAAAAACTGACATTACTTATAATTTTATTTATAAAGTGTTATTTTATTAACAAGGTGATGTCATGAGTGATTGTGTGTGTGTGTGTGTGTGTGTGTGTGTGTGTGTGTGTGTGTATACTCCAGGAGGAGGTGGTGGTCCCGGGTCTTAAGGTCCTGGTTACCGGGGCAACAGGTCTTTTAGGTCGAGCAGTCTGCAGAGAGTTTCAGAACAATGGCTGGTTGGTCACTGGGACTGGGTACAGGAGGGCTAGGCCCCGCCTCCTCCGCTGTGACCTCACAGACGAGGACGCTGTCAGAGGATTACTGCAGGAGTACAAGGTATACACAGTGTATTACACATTATACTACACACTGTACTGCAGACTGTACTACACATTTCTGTTTTTATGAAAGTGTAATAATCCTCCTGGTTCCTGATGAAACTGGAAAGATTAGACCAACGGACTGTGGGGGACAGATTAGATTGACGGACTGTGGGGGACAGATTAGAACACCGCACCACCCCTGTCATTAATGATGAACATATTTAAATAAAGTTAATTTGAATGAAGCGTCTCTGTGTCTCAGCCTGATGTGATCATCCACTGCGCAGCAGAGAGACGTCCAGATGTTGTGGAGAGACACACTGATGCAGCTGTGAATCTCAACGTGCACGCCACGAGCACGCTCGCCAAGGAGGCAGGTGAGTGATCACATGATGCTGTCATCACAGTTGTCAAATGGCTGTCACAGCAACAGAGGAGGATTTACTGCTGCTGGTTCAGTCAGTAACAAGTGTGTGTGTG
>NW_019445562.1:0-2216 GCF_002814215.2 Seriola lalandi dorsalis
AATGATCCTGGAGAATATTTTGAGTACAGAGATATCCAGTTTGAATTGTAACTCTCAACTCTACTAAGACAGCAGTATAGTGGTATAGCCAAAGTAAACAGCCTTGAAATAATACTGTGCTAAATGAGTACACGTTTGCTGAGCTGGTTAAATGAAAAGTTGTAATAGTGGACAAAGACAGAGCTTTGCACATCATTGGACAAGTTTTGCAGAGCTCAGCAGTAAGGTTTGTTTTACACTTGACCAGTCAAGCCAGTAGGTCAGAGTTCTTCACATTGTATTCACTTAATAATAATAGAATTGAAATAATTCTCTGAATTTAAGCATTACTATTAAAATAGGTTGTCCTTGGAAGATTACCTACTTGATCGCATGGCCTCTTAAATTAGTAAATGTCAGTGGCTGAATCACTGTATTAAAAAGCTAGAGTTTTAATGTTAAGGATTGCTCAATAGTTCATAAGACTTCTACTCATATGATTGAACTGTTCAGTCAGAAATCTGGGACTAGTTCCCCAAACAACCTCTGGTGTAAACTCTCTCCCAGTGGTTGAGTGCCTTTCCACTGTTCCACTGGCCCGCTCTCATAATTGATGTAGTTTTTGTGCTGTGTACCCAGGATAGACAGCAGTGGAGAAGGCAGCAGGGATATATAATTACTACAGATATAATTTTGAAATTGGTAACATTGATTGTCTGTTTTATCACATTGTGGAGATGATGGCATGTTGTGTTTAAAATAATATCAATCCTGTACTGTAGGAACTGTCTGTTGGCAGCCTCCAAGTAAAGCAGATTGGACTGGCTCACTTTTAAAAGCACAAACAATTAAGCACACTCAATACCCAAGAGCTGGCAGCAAGTAGCCCTTATGCTGGCAAAAGTGGTTAGCTGAAAATCTCCCATCACACAGATATGCCAGACTGAACCAATGTATAATATGGGTTGGTATATGCTGGCTGTAAACACAGTGAATATCCAATTTAAAGCTTTACTAAATGCAAAATGTTGGCATTGGTCCCAAACAAAACAAAATGAGCTTGTTTGTTTTGAAGATGTGTATTTGTGTTGATCCTGTTGCTGTATCTTGTGTTATACCAAAAATTAATACAACTCGGCTAACATGTTTAAGGCATACGATCTTAAAAAGCACACTTCTGAACGGTCACCTGAAGTATGCAAAATGCTTTCATGGGTCAGTCATGCTGAGGCCATTCTCTGCACCATCTAACACTTCTACAGCATTACAGGGCTATGGATAATCCCCAGTGGTAAAAAAAAATATGGGCTACCTCTTCTAAGGCAGCAGCTAGAATAGTGATATGACATCACCTCTTCTTTGTCCGGGCAATCCTAGCTGTGAGCAATGTACAAAGTTTATAGTACATTTGGGACTGTACAGTAGAGAGACACACATACATTTTATGATAATGTTACAATCAATCAGAGTATTTGACTTCATTCTGTACACCTAGATTACAAGTGTGATTGGTGGAATGACTATTAATAGATTTAAGCAACCTGCCAGCAGCCCTGCCTCGGGCCAACAATAAATACGTAAGCACACACACACACACACACACACACACACCCATCATATGCGTATCAAGCTGTGCCTGAGTCATAACAAATGTCAGGTCTATGTATTACAGCAATGTGATGCATGGCCAGCTCCAAATGGAAACTCCTGCAATGTACCTTATGTGTTTGAAGCCCCACTGTTTATTCATTTTACAAGGTTTATTCAAGCCTCAAGTAATTTAGCATTTTGTTGAATGTTAATCGTGGCCATAAATGTGCAGTCAGAATGATTTGAGTGTTCATAATCTAACTCACCTGATAGCCCATAACATCTAGTTTAATTATCATCATACATAAGATTCAAATATGCCACATGCCATTGCCACATGTCATTCTGAAAACATGAGCTCTCCTAAAACTCAAAATCATGATTCCTTCTTTCAGTCGCATGTCGCATCTTGTCTTGCTCTTTTAGAACTTCAGCAGTTCTGGCAACATTTCCACTTGCCTTTCCGCTACAGTTATCCTTCAGCCCTGTAGGCTGCATCATCCTGAAAAGCTAATCTATAAACTGGTCACATCACAAGGTGTTCTGTGCTGAAGATTGGTATTGATTAATGACCTGGACCAAAACTCTTGGCCTGAATCATAAATTAGTCCTGATAACAGATTGCTTTGATTGTGGGGAAAAAAATA
>NW_019445563.1:0-2274 GCF_002814215.2 Seriola lalandi dorsalis
CATAGTCGGTTAAGTCCCGCCTCTGGTGGAACTCAACAGGTGGATCACAAAGCACCTGCAAGATCAAGGTTGTGTGAGAGACAGAGGTGAGACGTCCTCGTGTAGCGGCGACGGGGGACAAGAAAGTTGATGAGTAGCATTAAAAACTAAACAGTGAGTAAAACCTACCCGCTAACTAACCAACACAGAGGAGTACCAAAGCAGAAGCAGCCGGACGACAGGAGGTCCGGTTTTGTTTTTCCCAGCTATCTCGGTAAGTTAGCAGCGTGGTGCTAATGTTGTGATTTGTGTGTTGAGTTGTTTTGGAGAAATGTGCGGCCATCGCTGGAGTTATTGATTGCTGACTGTGCTGAGGCAGTAATGTTAAAGCTAGACGTTGAACATGTAAATGTTCAAATTTCTGCGTTAATACTTTACTGTAGGAGATGTTAGAGCATGTCAAACATTAGCAGGGCCATATGTTACCGAGATACTGATAAATCTTTCCCAATGCACGAAGGTAAAGCTTAGCAGTATTGGCCTAATGGGTATGTTTTTCTATTGTCAAATCAGTACTATAGTTTACAATGATGTATGCTGTTATTGTGTGAGTGTAGTGCCAGGCATGAAAACGTTATCATTGAGTTTTATATTGTATGTGATGCTTAATGTTACATCGTTGGGACTCTGCTTTATTATGAATGTTGCACAGCAAATGGATTGGATGCAATCTTAAAGTCCTGTTTGCCAAATCAAACAGGTCAGGTCTTATGGACAGAGCGAGAGACACCCCTGGAGATGATGGCGAGCCTCCCAGTGTGATTCTGCTTGGAACTTGGAGCCCAGAGCTGACACATCGAATAATCCACCTGATGGTAGGGTGGTGCAAGTCGCCAGGACTCCCACACACATCCACAAAGAGTGCACATTATTCCAGAAGACTGTCAGGACAGTCACGAACATTAAAAAGAGTGAAAGTGATCTCTGATAACAGACTTCATTGACTTTTGATACAATAAGGACTTATTTTAAATGGCCCGTTTTCTTTATATTTTTTATTTTTCATGAATCTGTTATTTACATGTCGTGAATTATACCTGCAAGTTCTTTCCACTAAAGGTTTCAAATTGCAACTTACCTTGTGCTTCATTATCATCATCATTTATTATTTTAGTCTATGTTTCTGAGCTCCTTAAGAACCTAGCAGCGGTTTAATTGTCAGGAGTGGGTTACATTTGGTTTTAAAGAACTGTGACCAAGACACGTTGTTGAACAAAACTACAGGCGTGCTAGCAGCCATGTGAGGCTACTTAGGCACAACGGTGCTTAAAGTTAAATGCTGGGGGTTACCAAAAGTATTAGGATTCACTCCTGTTTGTTCCAAATTTCAATCTATCAAATAGTTGTAGAATTATGTCTGTACAGCAATTTTTTGTTACTTATTGGCCAACATACAAAGTGACACTGATCAAATCTGCTAAGAAAAGCCGAAATCAGACAGTAATGTCGGACACACTGATTTATCAGTCGGGCTCTACTTGTCATCATTAAATTTCCCCTCCTGAATGGCAGAGCGTCAGTTACAGCACATTAACCGGGACATCACAGCACATCTGGGCCCACACAGCAACATTATGCCAGAAAACCATCAGCATGTGTTCAGTATAAAACTTAAAACTGTCATGTAACAGCCATGTTCATTACTGATATCAGAGAATGTGTAGTAGTAGGAGCTCGCTGTGAGAGCGGTGTAGTGGTGAACTTGGTGGCTGTCCTTGTCCAACTGTCCTGACAGGCCTGGGGATGTAGGGTGAAGAGAGGGAGCTGCCTCATTTTCACTTTCCATCAGAACATGATGTCGGGAGAGTTGGGAAAGAGAGGAACAAATGACCCGATACAGCTCCACGGATTTCCATACCTGCACATAATGCAACTTCATTCCAGTTTGTGTTGCTATATTTGACAGCAAGTGGGGTGTGGAGATGAATAGTGAGCAGCGAGCGAACTCCTCCACATATTTCTCATTTTCTCATACAATGAATAAGAAACTGCAGATGTACTGTGGAACGTATTATGTATATGTCCATTCCTCCACATGACGCACATATAGCACAGTGCTGTGCATATTTCCAGAGGCAAGAATTGTACTGCTCCTCTTTCTTGTTTCAATTTACTGTACATAAGAGCGACATATTAATGTATTAAAGACTAAACCATTAATGCATTCTTACATAGTTGCAGAGGAGGCTTTCATCAGTGGTGTTCCTGTTTCTGGTCTCTTCAGAAAACCAGCTT
>NW_019445564.1:0-2245 GCF_002814215.2 Seriola lalandi dorsalis
TGTGTGTGTGTGTGTGTGTGTGTGTGTGTGTGTGTGTGTGTGTGTGTGTGTGTGTGTGTGTGTGTGACAGTCAGTCAGTCATGAAACAAGTGTGTAGTTGAGATTTAAATGAAGGCTGAGCATAAAGATGGGTGTGGTCCGAGAAAAGCCCCTAGAAGTAGATAAGGGGCCAGTGGATCCCACTCTATGCCTCTGGACCACATTCATCTCATGTCCCGGATCACTGTATCCCACTCTCAATCATTCCTGTCCACTTGAGAACATTAGGTGCAACTACAGACCATGCTGCGATGGGATCACACTGCTAGTCGAATTTGCATGAGCTGGATAAAACGTTTCCGATCACACCAAACAAACAGCAAACAACTCAAACTGGGAGATTGTTGTTAGAGAATTGATTGTCAGCAGGGTGAGGTCTCTAATGTCACTTCTGCAGGATGTATTTATCACCAAAGAAAGCCTCAGTGGGTAGTTTTCCGAATGAAAGGGCAATCAGATTTCAATTTGTAGACCAGAGACACATTTTAATGCCAGGTATAAACATAACATAATCTTGGCACCATCTTGATCGAAGATGTGTTAATACTCAGTGTAAATGGGTCACTGCTGACACAGATAAACTAGCAGGCATACTCTTTACAGACAGACTGGAAGACTGGCAGGTACACAAGTCAGAGAGACAGAGAGGTGCATCGGGACAGAGCTGTGACAGATTTAGTTTGTCCCCTCTGCTGTTCACACTGTCAGCTACAGGAGATGAAGATGAATATACAGTAGGAGAGACAGACAGTCAATAGTCAGACGTGACAGTGAGACAGATAACAAGATCTGTGACGGATCCAGAGCTGAATTTCTCAGGATACACACGGCCATACCTTTAGTCTCACATACACACACTCACCCACGTGAGCGCACGTATGTCACACAGGTGCACATGCTCAGTCGCCCAAGTCCATAGTGCCAAATGAAATCACACATGCATGCAGACACGCACAAAAACACGCGCACACTTATCCTATTACTCTCACCTCCGCCAGGTTGCTAAGCAACAGCACATAGCCACAGATTGTTTACAGAGCCTGTAATATAGTTTATCTCAGAGGGGAGGTGAGACAGAGACAGATGACACAATCTCCTCGGAGGGAAAGATAAAAAGAATAAAAGAGGAAAGGTGGCCCGTCCCTTCACAGGCAAGTGGGCAGTAATGCAATGAGGCTACTGCTCCCTGCTGTACGCTGTGTTGTGGAAGATGAAAGAAATGTTTTGTGATTTAATACTGTGCTGCTAAACCGAATACATCTGTCTAGATCCCTCTTGTGTTCAATGGGAAGACAGGTGACACGCGGATTCAGTGTCATGTATCATCATTGTTTTGATTAACCCTGAAAATGGAGGAAATAAAAAAGAAAAAAAAACACACACACACAAACTCCTTTTTCAATGGCAACATGATCCAGTAACACTGGAGGCTCTTCACTTTAATCTATGATGGAGCACACAGCTTCAACAGGCACATTTCTCCCAATTTCAGTCAGGAAAATACATTTTATATATTTATTAAATGTGTTGAATTATGTTATATTAGATAAATATTGAAAAATGTAATGGCTGCTCAAGATGTTGGTAGTTGGTTGTGTTGTTAACTACTGAAAATACAAACAATTCGGGGCCATAAAAGGAAAAGAATGATTTTTTATTTTCATTTCACCACTGCTTCTGCTACTACTACTACTACAATTGAACCCCATTTGACCAGCCCTGACCGCTGTGAGGGCAGTCCAGGCAGTCCACACCACACACTTGACCTTTGCGTAGTGCATGTGCAAAAGCCACGGGTGGGTGTTGCTCAGAGCTCACACAGCGACAACATCATCATGGATAAACCTCTTGAATCGCAGTCTGAGGAAGAATCACCATGGCCATAGGCAGCTAGTGCAGTGAACAAGCTGCCATGTTTTACAATTAACTCAACCGAGTATTTTCTGTTGCCAAGCAACTTTTTTGTATTATGTTTTGTTATGATTTCATATCACTTTTTTCTTTTTTACAAAGTAGTTTAAACAACTTCTTTTTGTAGTTAAAATAAACCTGATTTCTCTCTAGTGTATTTTTGCTGAAGTTCAACTCCTTCCGGTATAAATTGGTAGTTTGCAAAGTTGTGCTTTCAAAGCTTCCCCAGCACAGTGCCCAGGATAAAAACCAAAAAGTTAAGTTATATGACTGAAGAGCAGTGTAAACTGTCTCA
>NW_019445565.1:0-1733 GCF_002814215.2 Seriola lalandi dorsalis
AAAAAAAGCAAACAGCACTTTTGACTTACACTGAAGAGTGTAATGTAGTTGTTGATGAGGTCATGCACCACGCTAATTTCCTGTGGGGTTTGTCCCCGAGTCTGGAACAAGCAGGAGGAGAAGACGGAGGCCAGTTTTTCGCTCGGCATGTGGTTGATGTGAGAACACTGCTGGATCCTGAATCACAGGGACGAGACATGTTTAGGAAAAAAAAAAAAAAAACTCTTTCAATCTCTAATACCCACACATACTCCACAATCACACGGACTTTAATGAAATGCAAGGCCAATAAAGTCTTCTCTAAACTATTTCCATCATTAACATAATGCAGCTAAATCACGACTATCCACAGCAGGTTTCCGGGGAAATGAGGTGTAATGTGCGCGTCAGTGAAGGAGACATTAAGACGGCAGTGTTTGGATCTAAATGCAACTGCAGGTTGACTTCTTGTGTGGAATGCTGACACTGTGGATTGTACACAGCGTATGTGCAGATTCCCACTATGTACATCAGGGGTTCCACCTCCATCCTGTAATGTATTAGCAGGCATTTCTACACATAAAGCAGAGTAAGACTGCTACTGAATGAAATAAATGACTTTCAAAACAAGCCCACACAGCCAAAAATGCTCCAGTTTATAACGTAAGCACGATTTATCTTATGGACTTCAACTACTGTATGTGTGAGGTTTTAATAATGAGCCACTTGATTTGTCTTGCTTTGTAAATCCAACAAAAGGTACAAATAGTATGGAATCAATTCATCATATTCAACCTAAGGGCGCTGTTGCTTCAGTGACAAAAAAAACAGCCTTTTCCTTTTCTGCTTGCAATCTGAAAGACCTGTCACCATCTCAGCTCCATATACAACTACAGCATCCCCAACTAAATTCAATTTGATTGGTAAGATGATTAAAAAAAACTCACACACATAACAAAGAGGCACGTGGGTCAGAGGAAAACAAGGGGGGCGACAGGCTAATCAGCAGGTGACAAACAGCAACCCTAAGGCGACTCAGGTCGCAGGACCTTTGAGTCCCTGTACTTGTTCTGTCTGATGCTACAGAGCTGCACCTGTTCCATCAGCCACAAGTTCATTCAAAAACGTGATGAAGACGCAGACTATTTAAATCTTTTTTTTTGGCTGTTTTAAAAGAGTCACAATGCATCATTTGGCATCAGAAGGGGGCTGTGTATAAATAAAGCGATCTGTTGGATCTCTACGTCGCATCGAGTGCCGTCAAGTTGTTGCAAAAGTGGCTGCACTGATTAAGTTGATTTTGGACTTTATCACATCAAACCAAACAGAGATGGATCACAGTTAGCTCAGCGTAGCGCAGGCAAAGGACCAGAAACATTTTCTTTCTGATGACAGCAGCACAAGAAACAGACCAGACAGAGATACAAACAGGCACAGAGAGAGATAGAAGCAAAGCTATATACAGTAGGCCAGAGAATATAATATGAGGTGAGTTTTATTATAAAGGGTTAGTCATACAGCTGTCAGGGGCCTGTTGTGTTGTCCGTCCAATTTATTGCGTTTCCTGTTTATTCATAAATATGGGAAGTACATTGTTCAATGTTGTTTTGGCATCTTAATCTCCTGGTTTTAATGTTTTGAAAACACTTCACAACATGAATGTCCCCGTCAGGATATTAATGTTTACACAGACAGGGAGCATGACCTTGAAAAACCCTCTCTAGTATAAGCTCTAAACGCGTCTCATATTTGAA
>NW_019445566.1:0-1781 GCF_002814215.2 Seriola lalandi dorsalis
GGGAGGTTGGGGGGATGGAGCACCATGCTGCAGCTGATAAGACGTTTTTTCCATCTTCATCACTGCAGCGATCATTCCTGTGGTGCTGTTCCACCACACAACCCATACATCACCCGCACAGTTGAGTGCTGAAATCAGTGTGCGGGTTCCAATGCTGATTGTATTGAAGAAACTGAGGAAACATATTTCTATAGAAATATATACGGTACCTCAGCTCAACCCACACAATAGGGTTCCCTTTGGAGATATCATTTTGTATTTCTTTTCCTTTGATGAAACTGTGTTTTCGGTGATTGAAAGCGCCTGCTTAAAATCCCTGATAAATGCAGTGAGTAAACATTAAAATGGATGGAGCAAAAAATACAAAAGATTAAGATGATCATTTCCTTCATGACTCATCCACTAGTTGGCCATTTGCACCAGCCATTCAATCTAAGTTAAAAGTTACTTACAACACAAGTGTTTTAAGAAGTGGATATTTACACATCACTAAATTAAAGCTGGTTAATTAACACTAAAAGCGAACAAGGACAATGTTGATGTTTTGGAGGTACAGCTTACCACGTCAGCAGATTAGCACTATAAGACTTTGACATGTGAATTGATTACCAAAGCTGTTACAGTTTATCCTGAAGAGAACATGAATGCATGTTCTAAATTTAATGCCAGTGCATTCAGTGTTTGGTGAAACATTAAACCCAAAACCTTAAACGCCAACCTCACGGTGGCACTAGAGAAGAACCATGAGTATTTATACATAATTTTCTGTCAATTTGGTCCAAGGCTGTTGAGATATTTCACAGGATAAGTCAAATATTCAGTTATTTATTGTATTATATACATATTTATTATTCATTTCTGTTTGCATTCACACGACACTCGTTCACTCATCTGACAGAACAAGTTTGCCCTCTCTGAGTCATGCAGCTAGCATGGCTTAAACTAACAGTTTCAGGTGTTTAACTGCCAATCCCTTGCATTGAGCTGAACTGAATTTCAGAGCCAGTAGTGCTATTCATGTCGTTTAGAAGAAGTCGGAATATCTCATTACACTAATCAACTGCAAGCTCATGGTATGTTGTTGTACATTGTTTTTTGTGATGTCCTTAAGAGGGAATGTTGGAGAGCAGAGTGCATGTGGAGGAAAACCAAACTCACACTTCATCATGACAAGGCCCTGCGAAGTGAAAAGCAGGCATATTTTTCTAAAATTATTTGCAAAATGCCAATAAACCAAAAATTCTATTCTCAACAATTTTCCGTCTCCTAAAATCAAAAATACAACACTTGATTAATCTATTGTGAGCAATTACAAGCTCATGTTCAATCTCCCCTTTCTAAGCAAGATTTTGGGGAATGATAGTGTTGAATCAACTCGTGGCTTTTCTACACAGTGACAATTCATATGAAAAATTTCAGTCATGTTTCAGATCTGGACATAGCACAGAGACAGCACTGACTTATAAATGACCTTAGAATAAGAACAGACCACAAGGATGTCTGTGTCCTCTTCCTCCTTGACCTAAGTGCAGAGTTTGACTCATTGTTCACAAAATACTTCTGTACAGACTGGAAAGCCTCATTAGTCTCACAGGAACTGCACTCAACTGGTTTAAGACCTACCTCACTACCTTGGTGATTATGTCTCCGAGAGGCACAACCTTCTCGATGGTATTCCCCGCGGCTTGATACTTGTTCTGATTTTTTTTTCTTATATGCTCCCGCTTGGAGATATTGTCTGTGCCCACGAGGCTGAGTTCCACTCATATGCTGATGATACT
>NW_019445567.1:0-2858 GCF_002814215.2 Seriola lalandi dorsalis
TGTACCACAGTGGTACCAAATGTATGATTAATCAAGCTATGTAGGCCCAAATATATCATATACTTGGGGACCTTGGGACTCCTGGAGGTCAGGCGAGCCTGTGCCTTTTTTCTTTTCTTTTTTTTTTTGGATAATTGCTGTTTCCCAGGTCAAGAATAAACAGTCAATAAGACAAGTAAGTGAGAAATTTTAACCAGGACCAGAGCCATGGCCAAGATTTTGTGAATAGGCCTTCTGAGGTCAAGGGTCTATCCCAAATCATCACCTTGCTCTAAATTAACTGGATTTCTGATGATGAGGAATTACATAAACACAGATCAATGACAGCACAGCAGCACACGACAGTCACATCACAACAATGAACATATGATAATGATAATAAGAACAACAACAATCACACTAATAATGATGAATCCCAAATTTGAAAACAATAAAGTGTAAACTGTACTTTCATTTAGCAGTGTGACAGTGTGACAGTGAGCCAGCGTGAACAATAGCAGGACCCTGAAAGTCAAGCAGCTACATGAAATTCATCTGTCATTGATTTAACAGTACTTCTTTTCCCGCTGAGAGATGTCAAAACACACACGTAACAGTCCACTGAAACAATCCAGTGCCAGCTAAAGGCTCGGGATTGTGCATGAAATGCAATGGATTCATCATTTATGTTATTAGTTGCACCTGTACTGTTCAGAGAGTGCAATTCACTCAGGATTCAGCCCAGGTTAAAGCAGCAACTGCAGGAAATGGCTGATTCCCTGGGCTGCTCACCTACTGAAATAGGACACAGTTTGCGACACAGCCCTTTTATCCATGGACGGTGTTGCATTTGTTCTAACAGACACCCACAGACTAATTCAAATGAATGCTACAGAGAAATCATTGCCATTATCATATCAATAAGCAACGAAGAAAACAGGAAATAGTTAGAAACGTTGCCAGTTTTTTGAGCAACATGGGGAATGTTACATGGTAAAAAATAGGAAATAAGTAATGATGTAATTGAAAGTAAAGAGGTGAAAAAATATCATCCAGTGAACGGGGAAATCCAAGTTTCTCGGATTTGAAAAAAAAAAAGAGTTTGCATTTTCCATTGATATGCCTTTTTTTTTGCAATTCATGTAAATAATTTAATATATTATAATTTCATTTTATTATGCACACAATAACTGTCACCTCTGGGGCTCTATGGGTGTGTCCATCTATTCCTCAATTTCTTTGTATTCAATAAACAACTAGAAACAAGAAACAAGAAACAACTATGTGCAAGCCCCTGACTGTGGACTTCCGTCTGTCCTCCCCCCTCTTTATCTCCATTAAACACAATGTGCATTTTGTGTGTGTGTGTGTGTGTGTGTGTGTGTGTGTGTGTGTGTGTGTTTGAAGTAGGATTTTATAATATGTGTGTGTGAGTGGGTAGCAAATAGGTCAGAGTATGTGGTGTAGTTTCAACATACGGAGTCCCTCATGTGAAAGTGCCCCCCTCTTACAACAAAGGAAAACCCAGATTGGGTTCAAATTACTACGAGTTTCATGCAGAAGAAAAATAAACCACATCTATTTTTACTTGTTCAGATACGTTATTTGATCTTCATCATATTTGAATAAAACATTTAAACATCAGAGAAAAAGAAGAAAACATGCGATATCAATATTCATAAAAAGCACATGTGAAAAATGTATTTCTGATAAAGAGTGGAAAACGAAAGTAACAATAAGAGGAAGAAGAAAGAAAGAAAGAAAGAAAAATATTTAAAATGAAAACCAATTGCTCATATTTCTGTACTATCCTCTGCTGTCTGCACACGCATAAAGTGAAATTTCTTTTGTGAGATGTTGCAAGCATAAGAAAGTAGGCAACAACACATTGTTCCTTAAAACAAAAAACAAGTATTGATAAATCACTCATAATAACAAAAAAGGAAGAGGACAAAAATAATAGTGTAGCAACTCACTGCAACAAGCATGGCAGGAAAACCTTTAAAAAGGTGTTGCCACATTAAGCCTTATATTTGAGCTGCAGTCTGCTTTGCTGTCTCCAATCATCTGCAACAAATTAGTCATCTTCAATCACTGCAGATTGTTTAGCTGACATTAGATAAACACCAATGAATAAAGAAAACAAAAGCGACATGTTGCTTGGGCCAATATGTGAGAAAACGGTGGCCTGACACTCTGGGAAGGGATTTTCTAAGTGTGACACTAAAGCTGACTTTACTGTATTAAATTGCAGATGAATTGCACTGTGGGTGATGGTGCAAGGCTGTGGTAGCAGCCAAAAGTACGGGTGTGAATTTAACGCTACAACCATCTTGGCTCTCAATAAGACTGACTTCGACGTCAACCTGTAAGGTTCAGCAGCATTAAAAATGTGCCAAGTGCATGGCTCAGTTAGACAAAGTGATTCAACAAGTTTCTGTGAAACAGAAGAAAAAAGTAGCTGCACTGAGAAAACAAACCAAAAGTGTTAATCGGAACATGAGACACAAGGGGTGAGAAATACAAGAGAGAGAAAAGGAAGTGTCAGCTGAGGGACGATAACTATAGTCAGTAGTCGTAGGGAGTGTCCCACGCACACACACACACACACACACTCACATGCACACTACTCACTCTCTCTCTCTGCCTCTCCCCCATGTCATCTTCATTTCCTCCTTATATGAGCGTGCTTTAAAAGCAATATTACTGATAGCTGACAGCAGGCGAGAGAGCACAGGAGGTGAGGGAGGACTGAAATCTGAATTTGGTGCAGACATAGAAGGATTTTATATTTTTCTCAGGAGGTGAGATGTCTAGTGAAGTTCAAACATACAGTGACACTTCAGAAAATATTGTTACTGTTTTTTTTGTTTTTTTTT
>NW_019445568.1:0-2109 GCF_002814215.2 Seriola lalandi dorsalis
AAAACACGATGCCTGTTATCTAAAATAAATAAAGTTTTCAATTCTTAATGATATAAAACTGATAAGTGAGCAAAATGTAACCAAGAAATGAAATTGTAGACATTAGTCTTGCAACAGTGGCTTACAAATTTCTTGCTCCAAGTCATTAGCTATATTAAAGAATACGCATTAAGAGGCCTTAACACATTGAGGAAATACGTGTTATAATCTTCACTGTAAATACTAAGATTTTAAGCTACAACATCTAATTAACTGTTTAAAAGAGCATCCTCTGGAGATTAGAGAAGGAAAAGTAACCCAAACACAGGTAACCTCATCACCTTTGTAATGGGTTACATTTTGAAATCCACCTGTCCAGTTTTCTTCAAACTGACTGGAGTAAACAGTCATATATTGTACATCTGTCAAAGTGCCGTTGAGCAACAGCTGCTACTGGCGGAGCTGTCCAACCGCTGTGGTGCTGAAACTGACCTCTGTGAAAACACATTAATGAAACACACTCACCCCAACTGGTGAACTCCCACTTCATCTCCACATAAAAGTCCCGTGCCTGGAAGGAGAGAGGAAACTTTTTTGTTTACTTAAGACAAAAAGCTAAAGCCCTCCAAGTTGCATATGAGACTTGTGTACACATTGGGAACATCCATAACTATAGTGTCCCCCACTGAAAAAACTTTCCCACATATCTTAAACAAAGCTTTGAGGGTTGGCTGGGGGTTTGGTTTTGTTGCTCTGTGCAACAGGTAAGGTGTCAGAACTTTTCATCAGACTGAGGGTCTGTTTCACCTGTCTTAGTTTGCTGAGCAGCTCTGGGATCCCTGCCAGTCTCTCTGTGGCACGCTTGAAGTCTCTGTACTGAAGCACCAGCTGAACCAGCTCAGGGTCCCCGGTGCTCACCGCCTCCTGCAAAACTGAAACATACATCCACATTTAACGACCATGGCTGCAACCTCGGGGCATGAAACTGAGAGCCACAGCAGAGCACTCACTGGTCCAGCCCTGTCCGTTGCAGTGTGTCGGGTCTCCTGAGTGTCTGAGCAGCACCCGGGTTGACTCCAGGTGGCCCAAACACACAGCCAGCTCCAGCGGGGTGCGCCCCCTCGGATCCAGGCGCTCCACATCCTGCTGCGGAAGCAAACATACAAGCAGTATCAGCGCAATGCAGTGCGACATAACAAACGCATCTGTTACTACCAACCACCAGCTGCAAAATAACTTACCTCCTTCTTCTGCAGCTCTCGATCAAGCTCCAGATACTGATTGTTCCAGACCAGAAAATGCAGAGGAAACGCTTCGTGAGCCATGGCTGTCCTCCGCTTGACAGTTAAACAATAGTAAAGCTTGTATTTGCAATATGACTTGGGCAGCCAACAGATTGCAGTGACACCACAGCAGACACAGCTGGTTAGCTAGTTAGCTTGGTACAGAGCAGAGAATGGGTAAACGCTGAAAGCAAATTAGTATGTCACTGGAAAAACCTGTCACTAAGTAAATCTATCCAAGTAGCCAACGTTAGGCAGCAAACAATCCAGAGTATTTGTGCGTGCCTGTTTAAATTAGTGGGCTGAGTTAGCTCGGCTAACTCAGCCCACTAATTTGATGCAGTTAACGTTAACTAACAGCTAGCTGCGCTAACGTTAGCTAACTGGCTAATAACAACATTGTCTCCTGCTTCTCTTGGCACCTGTTTTCCATTCTGCACAATGCAAGACAACCAATTCAACCGGCCAAAAATGCACCGCCAAGTCCGTTCATTTTCTACGATGCATGTGTTATTACAGCAAAAAAAGATATGGGTGAAATTGCCGGTTGATGAAGTAAGCTAGCCGTCCGCTGATGCAGCACCCATCCCCTGTTTATATCGCAGGGTTGTCACGGTCTGTCAAAAATAAAGCGAGACACGGCCTTTATTCCTGTTTCACATCCAGGTCACTCGAGTTGAGGTCGTCCGATACGATGCTGGTGAAAGCTGCTGCTGAAAGCTGCTGCAGCTGCAACACAGTCGTGCCTGGATAACGATCATTAAAGCAGAGCACATCTGTCAAAGTCAGATGTGTCCCTGTGCAACACCCAGCTTTATTAGGATGAAATACATTTACATCTGCAGCA
>NW_019445569.1:0-1972 GCF_002814215.2 Seriola lalandi dorsalis
CCACTGATCATTAGATCACTAACACATTTTTAAAAAATGTCTTGTTGAACTGATGAATTCATTTATTGATGGCTGATGCTTCCCCTGAACAGAACCTACTCACCCTTCAGATTTATTTATATTCAGGTCAGAGACTCTTGATGGTGGTGGGAAATGTCTTCCTCTTTGTGGTGCTGTTATGTTTTCTGTGTTATTTATTTACTGAGGGTATTTGTGTTTTGCTGCGTTTGACCTTTAGTGACCTTTATTGGTTTTACTGGAACTGAGGGGAGATACTGTTTAATCAGTCCTGAGTTCTGATGGTTCAGGTTGTGATGAGGCTTCAGGGAGAGTCACCTCAATGTGAACAGTTATCAGAAAAAAAAAATTAAACAGTGTTCATATGATGAAGAAAGTTTTTTAAAAAAAAATTTTAACTTCATTTTTATAAAGAAAAGCAGAAGAACGGAGGGAATAAAGCCAACAATATTCCATGGTTTCTTTATTGAAAAATATAAATGCGTAATTCAATAAAATGAAATAAAAAGGGAAACATGTACTTTAAGTTGTGTTTAACGAATACAACATAATGATACATAATTAACTGGATGTCTGTATGTGAGTACCACTGTAAAGATGCACAAAAAGAATTAATAAAAAAAATGAAATAAATAAGATGAAAACATTAAGATGCTGCTTCTCTCGTCCTCCAACTACAAACCTGAGAGCTGCTCCGTCATGGAGAAATAAAGTCAGAAATACTAATAAAATCTGTCTAAAGATTTCAGTCAGCTGCTGCCACATTCATCCAGACATGTCTGATGATGCTGTGGAGATCTAATTCTCCACATGAAGCTGGTGACATCTGTAAAATCATCTCTCTGTTTCATCCAGATTCAATCTTTATCTCTCCAGACTGATGTTTATTAAAAACTGTGACATCAATGTGTGTAAATGTAATTCACTGCCCTCTTGTGGCAGTAGCAGGCAATTGTCTCTGGAAGCTAGTTTGACTAGCAGCCGATGTATCTATTGTTTCTGTTATTATCATGGGTGTGACTGTATCCTGTTGACAGAGGCTGGGGCTTGTCAAGCAGAAAGGGTAGTTTTTAGCAGTTATCAGTCTAGCTGTGAACTTATCGGTGTAATTAAGTTTGTGCACTTTAATCAGTAAATAAATGCTACGACCCGAGTCAAGTTCCCTTGTCTCCCATGTGCTTCCCAAGCATCAACCTCCGAGGCTGAAAAATGAATTCAATGCTGAAGTTACAAAAACTGCAGTTCCTCTAATGACCACCAGAGTCTGGCTCCAACAGTGAGTCAATCCCAATAGACTCGCATGTTAAACTGTCCAACTTCACAGCAGAAAAAAACATGTTTACAGTGTGGTACAAGAACAGTTTTGGTCTCTAGCTAATTTCCTCCTTCATGACGACTGTTCACATTTCATTAAAACTTAAAGTTATATGTATTTGAGGGCGTGTCCTCTTTGAGTGACAGGTGGGTGTCGTCACTATCTGCTAGCTATCTGTCACCTCAGCTAATTCAGTCAGTGAACGTGACCTCTCTGTGTTTGTGGTGTTGGTTCTTGTGGAGGATTTTTTATGTAAATTGACTGACAGAGCGTGAGGAAGTCTGTGCTCCTGTGTTTTGAGGTGAGTGAAATTCTGTGTATGCACTTAACATATGTGGTTATTAACTTATCTTGTTAACTAGCTAATTAGCAAGCAAATGAATTAACCTTAGGTTAGCGTTCGACCGAGACACTCAGTTGCTCAGCTGTGCTAACGATGCTGTTGGCAGTGTATGCTAGGGTTCCCACCTTTCCCCCCCGGGTGACACAAAGACTCGAACCCACTGACACTGCCAAGCTGGTGATGCTGGAGCAGATCCCTCTGAGCTTCTAAACCGCTCTTCAGAAACCTGTGGATGACGTCACAGATGCTACGTCCATGATGCTTCCCAGCTACAGTCAGCTCCCAACTATGAGCCA
>NW_019445570.1:0-1696 GCF_002814215.2 Seriola lalandi dorsalis
AAAAGAGTCACACTTTTGACATAGGCCATTATACAACCGGGGGTAGAATTGCATGTTCCCCTCAACTGAGGATTCAGGCGATTTTACCAGAGGTGGCCAGCATCATGAGGGGGTGATTTAGGCAAAAAAAACATTTTTGTCAAAACATGACTTAGGCCATTATTTTAGGAAGGTGACGATATGATAACCACAGGTTAGCTTATCATGGCTACATCACGTTACTTACACATGGAGAAGCAGAAAAGCCTGGTCCTCTCTCTAAAGCCAGACCAGTACTGCCTCCACCGTTGAGTGGGAGAGAAATTCAGCCTTGGAGTTGTCTGATGGGTCTTCCAGCAGGAACGGGAGCCGGTAAAAACTTTAAAAACGTTATGGATGTTTTGACGGTCCACTGGCCAACCGGGATTTGAGCTGGTAGTCCCCATGGTAAGTCCGTCTGTGCTCTGATCTTACCTCCTTCTTTATCTTAGGACTTTTTAGATGAAAAAAGTGGTTTCTTCAGTGGAGGACATTGGAGAAAGATGTCCTACACCTGAAATGCTGTTAACTGCACTGTGACATCTCAGTTGTGGGCGGTCCCAGTGTGTTTATGAATGTGGGGAGGGCCAAGGTTTAACAGGACGGACTAGCATGCACTAGCATGAACACGTACATGCACTAATACGCACGTCCTGCAAACCTGATACCAAAACACAGAACAGAGAGGCTCAGATTACAACACCTTCATTCTCTGCTCAGGACGCAATTACTCCACTTTATCTTTACATAGTTCTTTGCTGCAATATTATTTTTTTAAATCTAATTTATAGAACATTTTGATAGAGTCTGAAAGAAAAAACTATTCGTGCCACATGATATGAAGACTTCCAAACTGCGTTAATCTGTCAATGACTTTGTGTCAACAACATTTGTAATCATCACGTTTGGCATGACACAGACCAAATGTGTTAAAAACACTGAGCAAAAAGCAGACAGACATCCCTGTGTCAAGGTGGGTGTATTTCAGAAGCACATGTGACTTTGCATACATTATGCACTTATAGTCTCTGCTGTATATTTGTTAATTTGTTAAGCAAATTGTGATTCAAAACGATTCACAGAAGGTCTGGGAACAGTAAAATGTCTTTGCAAGGACTTCTTTTCATTGAAAAGTGAGGCAGTCTCAGTTAGTTTTGGTCATCTGTCACTTCATTTTTAGCCACACTAGCAGTGTGGTTCGAGGATGGCAATGTTGGTCTGTCAGTCTGTCGGTTCACCCCTTTGGTCCAGGAACTGTTGAATCAATTGGCATGACATTCATGGTTCCCAGAGGAGGAACCTGACTGACTTTCCCCTGAAGCAAGCTACCATGCTAAGCTAAGGTATGGAACAGGCTAAACATAAATCTCAACTTGTTAGAATTGCCATTGTAAGAATATTAGCTTGCAGACAGTGTTCAGCACAAAGCACCACTTAAATACAGCCTCACAGAGTTGCTGGTTGTAGATTTAGTCTTGTTGTGTTCCATGAGGCCTTTTGCAGTAGAAAATATGTCCGTATTTAACCAAACCCTGTAAAGCAGAACTATTGTTCAATGAAGCATCAACAAACGTAAAGAGAGAGAAAAGTATGTTTTACAGTATTATAAAGCACTAAATCATAATTATGTTAAGTCATCCATCTGTTATCTTTTGTGCCTCCTTTGGGGCACAATCAT
>NW_019445571.1:0-1753 GCF_002814215.2 Seriola lalandi dorsalis
GGTTTTTGACCAGTGGAAAAGGGGCTTGAGGCTCGCTGTTTCTGAGACGCCTGTGAAACGTAAGATTTATTGTTACAGCGCCACCTTCAGGTCAAAGAGTAGCTGATAGAATTTGTGACCCGCCCACTGATTTTGTTGAATTTTGCTCTTTTAGTGGAGAAAAATAATAATAAGAAAACGTTGTGATGCTGATCTGCTGCTCGCCTTGTCAACATGTAGAGGGAAGAAGATGGAGGTTTTATTTCTGTCAGGACACATTATCCACAGTTTTATGATTCGAGCTCAGATGAGTGTGATGTTTTTAAATACTGAAACTGACTTCAGTAGTTTGAAGCTTCTCTATGAGGCCAGAGTTCTTAGATATTAGATGTCGTCTCAAGTCACGCCGTACAAGAACTTTACTGACACAAAATTGTCTAAAATTGGAAAAATTTGTGTTTAAATCAGGAGTTTTATGATCAAACAAGATGCCAGCTTTTTGTACTTGACAGTTCCTGGTATCAGAAACATTGGACTCACGTTACGGTTGGTACCAGACAAGTACTGAGGTTTTATCCCAGGCCCTGCTGGTGGTCTGAGCATTCGATCTGATTTGATCGGATAAAACTGAACGTCTTTGTTTGTCTGACACGTTTAGATAAGAATTTGTCCACATAAATAAGATAAACCCCTTCAGCTGACCTCTGGGCCTTCCATCATTTATGTCCATGTTGAAACCCAGTCCAGTAGTTTGGTTTGGCAGCAGGATGACTTAACGACTGCATCCGGTGAAGTGTGTTGAAAGACTGGGCCACAGTAACGAACGCGGCTGACTGAAGGCCATTCAGTGTGGACACAGGAGAGAGGCTGTGGTTCAGGGAGGTCGGGGGACGTCAGGAAAGCTGTGGCCGCTGTGGCTTCAGACCTTTTGTTTGCTTTTGTATTATAGTGGCCACATGTGGATTCAAACAGTCTGAGAGAGTCTGCAACCGACAATTACTCTGGTCGTAAGGTTTCATTTTAAAGAGCCATGTAGTTAGTGAAAACAGAGGTTGTTCAGTGGGGTGGTCTGAGTTTGTCTAAGAAAGGAGGCGGCCGTTACTTTATCTGAAACACAGGAAGTTTGCATTATCCAGTGAAAAGAATGGCCCGACTCTGAACTGAACTCCAGTGTTTATTTGACCTGTGGCTGGCAGCAGTCTGGCTCTGAAGATAACCTCCAGCTAAACTGACTTTTCATGAACACTCAGCTCTCTGGATTCTCTGTTCACATGCTGCACAGCTCAGAATAGTGAGAATACTGCTTCTTCATGGTGTTTGGCAAATAAATGCAGGCGAGTTAAAGTTGTGTTTAAAAAGGCGTCCTGATGGCTCGGCTGGATAAACTATAAACCAACATAACCACAACTTCCTGCTTTTGAATCAAACGCTCGTTGCTCGTCAGCTTTTTCTGTCCCACAGAGTTTCCCTGTAAAGAAACATGTGGGTTTTACACGTATTTGCCGTCTCACCTGCAGCTCAGAGATCAGCAGGCACAACTGACGAAGTGTAGAACGTGTGTAGAAACCGAAATGTGAAGAGGAGATTGTGGTTTTAGCTGCTGGAACGATTTGATGACTGAGCATTTGTCATTTCTGTATATTGATCTGTTGATAGTGTACTGCTGAACATAGCGAGGTGTTTAGGAAGCAAAACACAAAGTCAGGACCTGGACTTGACTGATGTCTGTCGGTCTTGACTCGTGACTTCACGGCCAAGACCTGAGATTTCCTTC
>NW_019445572.1:0-1694 GCF_002814215.2 Seriola lalandi dorsalis
CCACACGCTACCTGCCACACGCCACTCCTCCCCACTCAAATACACATGTTGGTTAAAGCTGTGTTGCAGTGTCCCTTACATCAAGTTTTTACAAACTTACTTTTAACACCATGCACATACAGGGGGTGTTTGTACAAGTATTAAATTAACTTTTGTAAGTGCTATTTACAAAATAAAGAGAAGTACTGCGGCTATAACTTCTCCTCCTCTGAGCTTAACAGGAACTCACATTTACATATTACAACACTGGAAGGTTAAATTCATTAGATTCAAACATGTAATTAATTACAATTGTTCCATTGTGCAGACCTGATGCTTTATGAAACCATTTTTAGAGGCATCCGTTACTTAAACAGGTATCCTCCTTCGTGGTGACAGAGAGCAGCTCCTTCACAAAACTACACCAGTAGATTTACAAATCTTGACCTTCTCTCTTTCCTGTGATGTTCTGCTTCTCAGACAGTACATTCCACCAGAGCCTCGAAATCTAAAGGAAATGAACTCCACCCATAATTGAGAGTAAAGGAAACATCATCCTGATGAAGGCAAGATAGCTGGGAACAGTTAGGGATTATTATTATTATTATTGGAGAAGAGCTGTGTGACTTGTTTAATTTTGATGAACATGTATTCAGGCTCACTGGCCTGCACCTTGCTGAGAGTACATTCTCAAAATTACAAATAAGGAAAGATCACAATATTTTCTGTTACATTGGAAATCTAAAAAACATGTTTGTGAATGAACCACACATGGTTTCAGTTCCAACATGTTAAGCTGTGCACACCAGATTACGCAGTTCTTTTTTCAGAGATGTGGAGAGAGGGTGATGATAGAATATTTTTGTAGTTGTTTGTTTTTGAATGTCCCAGTCTGTTTGTATAGTGTTTACAGCAGCTTTGGTTTTGACAAAAAGAAAATTTGGTTTAAGTCTTACACAATTCGTTGGAACCAATTGTTCACCTTTAAGTCAGTAACTTGTCAGATAGTCATTGTTATGTCACCATAACCACTTCTACGTTCTTGAGAGTATGACAATTAGGGCTGCAACTAACACTTATTTTCATTATTTTGTAGATTTATTGATAAATGTTTTGATCCGTGAAATAGTGAAAATTGTCCATGACAACTTTCCTGAGCTCACACATTGAAAATGCTTGTTTTGTCCATCCAACAGTCCAACACCTAAATAAAGTTTACAGATGTGGAAATCTAAGAAAGTCACTTTTGAAAAGCTGAAACCAGAGAATTTGGGGTGTTTTTACTTAAAAAATTACTGAAATGATTCTCAAAATTGTTACGAATTAATTTTATTAATCAACAAATAATTCAGGTCTAATCTCTTAAAGTGTTAACATGAAAATTAGCTGTGTAGGCTACATGGTCAGTCTTGTTATTTTCAGACGGCACATATATCAGATTTGAATGTTTATATTTGTTGGTGCACTATTGTTAGTACGGACAGAGTATTAAAACTTTTTTTTCTCATTTTACTTAATGTCTTGAACACAGCTTTTAAAACTCAGTGGCACTTTCCTTTAAATTGTGCCTGAAAAAATCTGAAAACTTATACAAATCATCAGGAGATACTAATGTTTTTTGTTTAGTTTTTTTATCAAACACTGTCACTCGTCAGTGCTTTTAGAAAATTATCAAGCAGCAGTTTGGTCAGTTCTCTATTATAATTAAAAGACGG
>NW_019445573.1:0-1653 GCF_002814215.2 Seriola lalandi dorsalis
TGCTGATTGGTTCAATCAGCTTTGTGTGAATTTGTTTGCCAAAGATGACGGACATTTGCTTATATGTTAAAAGTCCTGCACTCCAGCTTTAATTGTGTTTTTGTGTTTTAATTGTGCCTTATTTTCAAAATAAAAGTAATTGAAAAATAATGATAATGACAAACTATGTCGTTACTATTATTTTCTGATCCACCTCTTTAAAATAGTTAGATCCAATAAAGCAGTGCTGAGGGGTGTCTGTGTGTTTTACAGGGTCTGCTCTCTGTGACAGAAGAACTTCACTCTCTCAGCTTTGAGGCTTGCTTCACGGTGCAGGGCCTCACCATTGATCTGGAGGTCAGACGCAGCGTTGATATTACTTGACGATCGGCTGTCTGCTGTTGTTGTGGCAGCAACTTGTTTATTGTGTATGTGAATTCTTTCAGACGTGTTCTCTGCCACTGGTGGTCATTTCCAATGTGAGCCAGCTGCCTGGAGGCTGGGCCTCTGTCATGTGGTACAACCTTCTGACGGATGAGCCGAGGGTGAGCAAGCACACTCTGACATAGTGTTTTAAAATGTCTTTTAAAAAATGGAAAGTAGGGCTGAACAATTAATTGAATTATTATCAGAATTGCAATATGGCCAAGTACAATATCCAAATTGCAGGAGCTGGAATGTTTTGATAAAGGTCAAATGTGTCACAACAGACCATAAATGAGGCGGTGGTACATGTGGTGCTACAGAGACGCCCGGCCTACAGATATTCTCCGGACGTAAAGGGTTCAGATGATGATATGATTCTTGTTTGGTGCAATTTCCATTTCAGTGGAATTGAAATGCAAAAATGACCATTCCAACTCTTTTAGAGGGTGTTGACTCAACTTTCCCTTTGAGGCTGTAATTTGTGGTTCAGTTAAACAAAATTCCATTATACTAGAGATATAATGATATAATATCCTTTCCCTATTCCTGGTCATTCACAGAACTTGGCGTTCTTTGGAAACCCACCTCGGGCCAGCTGGAGCCAGCTCTCCGAGGTCCTTAGCTGGCAGTTTTCCACCTTTGCCGGTCGGGGCCTCAACAAGGAGCAGCTCACCATGCTGGGAGAAAAGCTTCTCGGTATGTCGACCCTTGAGCTTGAGTTGACTTTGGAAAACTGACTTGAAGTGCCAGGCTACTGCGGGTTAGGTCCCTGAGTATAGTCCCTGATGTCACTTACTGTCTTTTTGTAGGTCAGCATGCCTCCTGTAGTGACTATCAAGTGTCCTGGTCTAAGTTCTCAAAGGTAAGTATTAAATTACATAACCGCATACAGTAGCATGTGGTCTCATCTCAAACATGGTTGTGCCATGTAGTGGCTGATTAGAAAGTTTGTTCCATGCCCTATGCTTTTTTATATTTCATATCTCCATCACATGCTGATCATAATGTGATGTTTAAATGCCAAATAAGTACTCTTTGTGTCTCTGTCCATGTGTCGTACATGATTCAAGGAGAATATTCCAGGAAAGCCCTTCAGTTTCTGGATGTGGCTGGACTCCATCCTGGAGCTCATCAAGAAACACTTGCTGCCTGTTTGGACTGAGAAGTAAGCCACCGACCATGCTCACTGACCATGTCTCACCCCATCTCACCCTCCACCCCCCCATAGTTACTGCTGTGCAGTAGGAC
>NW_019445574.1:0-1594 GCF_002814215.2 Seriola lalandi dorsalis
AAAGCCTTTTCAGTCCCACATTTTACAATGAAAAACATCTGTAAATCATTTCCTAAATGGACTTTTATTGGACTGAACTTGACCAAGTCACTTTTTTGGTATTTGTCATTTCATCAGGTAAGTATATAAAGAAACGACAAATACATGTTTTCTACCTCCTATTTTTTATTGTTTCACTATTTTTTTAATCACTTTTCTTATAAATTATTTATCATTTATAACAAAAAAAAAAAAAGTTCTATGAAATATAAAGTTATATCATAATTGTCAGCTTCCTGGAGATGCCTGTATAGTTAGTTGAATTTTTCACCATCACAAAATCCCAGCACAACAAAACAACTAAAAAAGTGATATTTTTATGCATTGCACGTCAGCCAGGAATCAATACAAAACAAACAAGATAAAGTGCAGGAGAAAGCAGCTCTTTCTAGACATTTTGTGAGGCTCAAGTTTTTCTGCATGCAGTGGCAGTTATAGCTCTTAATATTCGATTAATTTAACAATTTAAAACAGCACATATTTTTAACTTGTGACCTCCAACAGCTTATTGGCATCTAAAAATGAATGCATCAGTCCTTACCCATCTGAATCAAATGTGCACTGTGAGAGACAGGCCTTGTTATGTCTGTTGTGGTGAACAGAGCACATAAAACTGGTGCCTCCTCTCACCTTTTCTCTTCGTTTGTATTCATGCATTCAGCCCAGGTGAACAATTTTTCCATTTACTTAACTGTCGGGTTGAATAAAGAGAGGTTGCTCCGCTGTACCTTCAGTTCAGATTATTACTGTAAAGCTCATCCGGCTCCAAAATACATACTGCTCTGGGACTTTTCTATCAGCCTTTTCCTGTGCAGGTTTTTTTTTTATGCCACTTTTATTACCTGCATTTTCTGAGCTGCTCGGTACATCAAATTTATCAGGAAGAAACCATTTCTAGATTAAGCTTCCATCCATTCATCCATCCATTAGGTGTACCACATATCCTTTGAGGGTCGTTTATTTAACAAATATATGTTATAAAATTATGTGTATGCAGTGTATTTAGTTTTAATTTAATCCTTACTGACATTGTTGGCTCTGTTGTTGTTTCAGTCCCGCTGTGTTCTCTTTATAGTTTTATTCAGTTTTTAACTTTTGTAATCATGCCTTACACAAAAGGAACCAAAAGTACAAACACATTGTCTGCTTTACACTCTGTTTTAAATACTACAACACTACAACAATCGACAACGAATACTACAAAAATTCTCTTAAATCTTGCAATCAATGGGAAAACACAAACTGCAAAACACACCGGAACAGGGCACCACACACACGCGTGCACACACACACACAAACACACACACTGAAAACACACCAATCAGTCTGATCCTCAGCACTACATATAGACCTAAACGGTAAGCTTTTGTGAGAACTTTGCAAACATGGGAGCAGTGAGAGTGAGAGGAAGGAAAACCTTGCAATAGACGGACACATATTTCAGATGACATTAGGGACACTCTGGTGGACCGTGTCATAAATCATTGCCTGACACTGAGGGAGGCTGGGCAGATTATTACAAAAGTTAAAAACTGTATACAATTGTAAAGAAAAC
>NW_019445575.1:0-1671 GCF_002814215.2 Seriola lalandi dorsalis
TGCTGTGTCATGCTGCCAGATGTTGTGTTTGTCATATACCATATCTGTTCAGCCAATTTTACAAGTCTAAAATGATTTAAATAACATGTCTACTGTAAGGTTTATGGAATAAGCAACCTGTTACAGTCCGGTCACTTTTCTTCTGCTGACAGTATCACTAGTGTTATAATGCTGGATTAAATCAGTCATTAAGATATACACTACACTATAAGATGGCTCTCCTGTCACTAATCCTCAGACAGCCTAGTGTACATAACATGTAAATGGCTGCGTATTGATGTGCAGTTCAGCTGTGAGGCTTAAGAATTAGTTCTTTGATAAGAAATGACTTTAAAGTTAATTATTTGACTATTTTTAAAGGACAGAAATATTTATTCATCTGTTTTACTAGGCAGCAAAGATGGAAAGAGGGAAGTATGTAGATCCAATATAAGAGGGCATGAAATAGGGAAATAAACTGACAAAAATCAAATTTCTTCATTACACTAACTGGATTCTTCACAGAAAAAATAAAGAAGAAAGAGAGGTGATGAAAGAAAATGATGACATGAGAAAAATGGAGATTGAAAGAACATTTCGAATTCTAATGTAGCTATAACACTAGAGAAGTTTAAACAACAAAACCAGCTGCTCTGGAAGCATTTTTTTCTCCTACTCTTACCTTGCATAATTGTCTACTTTCTGAAAACTTGCAAATAAAGAAAGACTATATAAGGACAGTTAAAAGTGTACATGCTTTAGTCATAATGATGAACAAGTGGGGGTGGGTGTCTGGTGATGTTTGGTAGCTAAATCTGCTGGTTCCAGGTTGACTACTCGATGCAACTGTGGAACTATAAAGTTGCTGAAAAATGAAATAGAAAATCTTGAAGACTTTGTGAGCTTCAAGGTCATAGTCACCCAAAATGTGTACTGGTATTTCTATTCTTAGATGCTGTTAAAACAAAGCAGAGAGGAGTAAAAGACACAGGCAACGATGTCAGTATCAGATTGGATCATGTACTGCATGACACCCTCAAGAGTATGTTCCTTCCCAGATTTGCAATCCTGCAAAAACCTTAAATCTCTCAGAGGCTCAGCCAACAAAGTTAGTAAGGTTACAAAGCAGATCTGCCAAGACGGTTTGGAAAGTTCCCTCTCCAGTGAGCTGAGGCTCTTTTCACAGCGAAGTGTTGACTAGACTCTAAAACATAGATAAGTTGAGCTTTTAGATGAAGATTCATGGCAGTCTGACTTTGAAATATCTTTGAGCAGCCACTGTGGTTGTGCCATTTTGAGCAGGGATATACTTCCTTACAATACAGCCTCAGTAGTCTTTACTCCATATACAGTGCTTGGCACTTCAGCTGCATTTATATAAGGTGATTTGAAAACACCAGTTACCTGAAAATCATGCAGTAGAATAATTAAATAATGGAGTTATTGGCCTCTTGAACTGAATGGTTGTCGGCTGGAAATTAAAGAACTGAGTGACACAATCTTACCACTGTGGTGCTTGCAGTTAAATCTTAATTGCAGAACAGCAGTACAATCTCCAATTTTTTGCACAGTGCATGTATTTTTATTACAAGACGAGTCTTCATTTAACACAATTTTGGGAGACCACGCTCACATCTGAATGAGCAAGTGCATATGCCTCTGACAGCATCAGTGATTATGACTGTACCAGTT
>NW_019445576.1:0-1679 GCF_002814215.2 Seriola lalandi dorsalis
AGAACATATGTCAGGTTGCTGTGTCATGACGGAGAGCGACACAGACTTGGTGGTAGAGTATGAGGAGTATGCAGGCCCCAGCTCCCACGGAGAGGGTGAAGACCAGTCCCTGTCCGACTCAAACACTGTCAACCAGGACCAGGACTCCTTCAGCATCCTGGAGGGAGACTCCCTGCTGGACCCTGAGGGGCAACAGCTGGACATGCCCCCGCTGTTTGTTCATGTCACATGTTCGGTCAATATGAAAAGCTGCCACGGCTCTATGCCCATACAGACTCTGCCTACCTGCCTCGGTGAGTACAGCCCTGGTTACTCACCTTGTTAAATCACATTTGATCTCTGGGTCCCTTCTCTATTTAAAAGGCCTTCATTTTTTACACCATTCTAAAGTGATAGTCTTGATTCATTCATCATAACAGCATTTGTTTTCTCAGCTGCATCTTGATTCTGTATTATTTCATTGAAAAGTTGAGACATTGTTGTTGCAGTTCTCACTCCAGGTGTGTAATTGCAGGGGAGATCATATCCTGTCTGGAGAATGCGGAGGCCCTGCAGTCTGTGGATTTGAATGAGCTCTCAGTCACTTTAGATATTTTTGTCCTGACATTACCTCTGGAGATCGAAGTCATGGCTGATTTCCATCACAACAGGTGAGTCACAACATAGTGAGAGAGGATTATAGACGTGTGAATTCTAGTTTTTAATATTGATTCAGAAGCCTGTGATCAGATCACAGCATGAAAGTGATTCTCATCATTAAAGTTAAAAAATGTGTTGAATGCATTTCCTTTATTGCAGAACCTGAAACACTGGAACAGATCATTTGTTTAATATTTATGAACCTGTATTGTTTACGTCCAGTCTTCTTCTTCTTCCTCGTATTTATCAGATCATTGTTTATTGGTATCAATCAGTGGAATATTAATCCATCAGTCTATCAACAGAAAAATAATATTCTTTGTTCATTGATTAATTGTTTCGGTCAGAAATGTTAGTAATTCTACTCCAATGTGAGTAGTTGTTGTTTTACTGTCTTTATATCGTCTTATTATCTATCATCTCCATAATGCCATTTTATCGGTTTTACTGTTTTTGCTTGTGTGTGTTTCTATACGGTATCTGCTCCCTCTAATTGTCCTTACTTATATTAAATCATGTTGTTTGTCCTCCCTCTGTAACTCTACCTTATTTCAGCCCTGCTTTTGACAATCATTGCTTTTGATTTGTTGCTCAAAGCACTTTGTAAACGGTGTTTTTAAAGGTGCTAGTGTTACGGGTCCCAAGACTAGTACCACAGTAACAAAAGGAATAAGGTTCGATGCCTTTCAGCTCCTGAAAAACAGATGAAATGTCCGGAGAAATTAAGACATGAACCAAACATTTTTCTTCCCAAGTTTTCTCTGATTTATTACAATTTAGTCGAAAACATAAAATATTCATTCCTGAACGCTCCCTAGTGCAATAGTGTCTTTGTTTCAATGTCCATTGTTTTCTTTAAATGTGCGTTAATATGGTTTCTCTTGCTTTCTGACTCTTTCACACACTTTGTCAGTTTCAAAACACTTTAAACCAAATGAACATTATTTGTTCAAGTGCATCACTTAAGCATGTATGCTGTTCCATAACTACCATAACATAGTGCAAATAAAATAAAATACATAAGCTACAACTTTAATGTA
>NW_019445577.1:0-2093 GCF_002814215.2 Seriola lalandi dorsalis
CTCAGAGGTCTCTGCTTTCACATGCCCTCTTCCTTTATTCTCCTTGATTCTTGATAGATTTTGTGCCCCTCGCACGTTCACTCCTCTCATTTCATTGTCATATTTGAGGCAGAAAAACATGTTTTCGTTTGGGAGTGCTCCCAGCCCAAACCATGTCCCGCTTCATAATTCAGCAGCATACAGGGTACAAGTTATTTCTGGACACTCAGGAATAACAGAGGAGCAATCATGACACTTTGAAAGCCTTCTGGCTGCTAATGGACGTAAGTAAATGGCATGAGGAGGAAGACTAACATCATTCAGCAACATTTAGTCTTTGAACTTCTCGTTTTATTATATTTTTTTATTTTTATCTGAACAATAGTTTTCCCTAAACTTGAGGTCAGTCTTCTGTTTAAAGTTGGCACAATGTTCCTGCATTTATATAGTTTAACCGGTTACTGTTCTTCCAAATATATAAAACATTTATTTCTTATAGATTTTCACCTGGTATTGACCTTATATTTGTTTTTCGGGTTTTTTTTTTTTTTTACAGGTTTTGTTCAGGAAGCAAAGATTTGAGAAACAGACATCCCCAAAGCTCTCAAAGAGGATGTGTGCAGAGACAGATTTAGATGCACATGCAACAGTAAACTGAAGCAAATGTTGTTGTCATTATTTCATGTTGAAATGTCAAAAAACTTACTGCAATCTCTCATTTACACCTTGAGAAAAAAATAGTGTGACATGTTGGCAAATATTCTTGCTCACTTTCATCAGTCAGTTCAGAAGATTGATTACACTCTCATATTTGTGCAATAAGTATGAAGCTACCGCTAGCAGCCGGTTAGCTTAGCTTAAACATGTTTTAAGGGGAGTTATGTGCTGCATGAGATCAAGTGACGAGTTAGCTTTAGAGGTGCTGGTAGGTGGTTTATCTTTGGTTAGGCTAGCTGTTTCCCCCTGTTTTTAGTTTTTGTGCTAAGCTAACTGGCAGCAGCTTCATATCTGGGAAAAGTATATTTCCCAAAATGTCAAGTTATTCCTTTAAAGGCCACGTCAAAAACTTTTTAACCAATCCTTTTCTTGACCCCTTAAGTAGCTCACATATGTATTGAAGGGTGTTACTTTAACACTGAAAGAGCTTTTTGTTAATATTTTCTTATAAAGAAACGCCATGTCAGTAATCCACAAAGAGGGTGTGGGTAAAGGTTGTTTAATATTCCTTGGATTGTTGAACTGGCTGCTCTTAATACAATTATATCTGCTACCTGCAGCCTGTGGCCATTGCGCCTGAGCCTCCCTGCTGTCACTGACATAAATTGAGGGCTACTGTGATATTTGCAGAGCTCATTTGCACTCTGTGTGGCACATGAAATTGCCATTGACTGCAATCTTGCAAGCTCTCAATGGCCTCACATCGACAGTGCTTGTTAAAACCGCAGTATGAGTAAGTCCTAGGATAGGGACACGTGCCTCAAGGGAGTCCGAGATGGCTAACAAGCACATTAGGTATGGCAACTATGTAGTGCACATTGTTTACGCCCACTCTCAAGGCACACATGCACATGGACGCACACTCACAAACAAGAACGTAGTGAAAAACTGAGGGGAGGCTGGACAGGCGTGAGTAAAATTAGCTTATTAAGCAAAACATTTAACACGGGCTGCAGCCTGCAGCAGTTAACGATTGCACAAGTGCCAACAAAAGATCAGGTAGTCAGGATAATGATTGTAAAGTGGTTTTGAGTTAGCAATTAACTGTCAGTCGTCGCAATAAGGGCCGTTTGTCTTGTCTGATAGTCTATAACAAAAGAAAATCTTGTTCATACAGCTTCCCCTCTCCACTTGTATTCCTCTGTGCTCCTCCTCTGCACTCTGGTGCATTGCCAGAAAATCAGATTTCTCACATGGGCAACTTTTCTCCTACTGAGAGATTATTTCAATAAAAAATAAACAGTCTTCCCCCGCAAGGCATGATCACAGGCCAAATGATCCACTCAGAGAATGTGGCTTTAAGAATGAATAATGCATATGTTCACTTATAAATTGTATCTAGCTTACAGGGGGGGGGGGGTTATCTGTCCTCCTGCCAATCTGAAATGTGTTAGACC
>NW_019445578.1:0-1927 GCF_002814215.2 Seriola lalandi dorsalis
TGCTCACTTTAATTAATCACAATCAATCATATTGATATAACCCTCAAACACATTACATAATTTTAGAAAGATTTTTGCAATGAAGTACATTATTTGTCCCAGAAAAATGTTTAGAATCTGTGGCGCCCCCTAGAGACAGAAGATCTTAAGATTTTCTATGGACTATCAGTCGGAATGGGGATATGTGCCACATTAGGTTACAACAGGCTTTTTTCACCGCAGACATTCTGACTTATCATAGTAGGAAAAGCACACGTGCTACTAACAACATCAGTGGCTCTGTTTCCCTGAAAGCTATGACAGTCTGACAGTGAGCCAGCATGCACAGTATCAATACCCTGAAACTTAGGTAGCCAAATATAATTCAGCTATCATTAATTGTATTATTTACACATGTGCTTTTCCTACTTTGACAAAACGTCTTGGAACAGCATAGCAAATATCAACCTTTGTCCTGCTTGATCCATACTTTGAATGTTTGACGGTATTCAGTTTGAAGGTTGTAAAACTGCGATGAAAATTGTTAAGAAACCCAAACACTGAAGTGTTAATCCTTATGAGGTTCCAAGAAAAATAGTCCACTTTTTCCAATGTAGGCCTACACACAACCAAGATGGTCCCACAGTTCCTATCATTAACTGTTCTCTTCCATCCCACTAATGACCTGCAGGTTGAATTTAAATCCAGCCAAAGAAAAAAAACCACAACAAGCATTTACCTCCACCATCAAAGGAGCCGTCATCCTCCAAGTCGTGCCCGTTGTCATAGCGGATCTTCTTCTTTGGGTCGGACAGCACAGTGAAGGCCTCGCCCACTTCTTTGAATTTCTTTTCCTCCTCCTTCTGCACCTCTGGAGTTGCTGCACTGTGGCGGTCTGCAAGATAATGATAAAATACAGAGACCTTATGATATACAACCATCAAATATAATCTAACATTCTGCATGTGGGTAAAACAATGGAGCTACCTGGATGATGCATGAGGGCTCGTTTGCGGTACGCTTTTTTGATTTCGTCCTCTGTGGCGTTCTTGCCGACCCCAAGCACCTTGTAGTAATCTTTCCTCTTGCTCTTCTTCAGCTGCAGCTGTGCGTTTTTCAGCAGATGCTTGTGATCTACAGCAATCAAATGAAAATCAAGCCATGTGAGTGTGTGTGTAAACATGACCAGGTAGTGAATCAGTTCAGACAATATAAGACAACTATGGCAGCAGCTTACCTGACGTTTTTTCTGTCTGGTAAACTTTTTCATAGTCCCGTACAGCCTCTTCATACTGCTCTGTGTCCATGAAACTACACGGGGTCACAAAAAGTCATTCAAAAACTGAACAATGCTAAACAACAAAACACACAAATTAGGGAAATCGTACTCATGTTGATTGTATTGCATACCACTGAGCTCTTCTTAAGTAGGCCTTGATGTATGTGTCATCTAGTTTGATTGCACTGGTGCAGTCTTCAATGGCTTGATTCAGTTTCTTCAGCTGTTGTAGAGGAAGAATTAATGACAGTGAAATGACTGGAGACAAAGAGCTAGAAGTGCTACGCAGGGTTTCTATTTTTAAGCAAATAATCAGACAGTATTATTGATCAAGTGTGATCAGTGTGACTGCCTTCCATGCAATTGCATACGATATCCTTGCTCTCTGAGACGTGAGGATACTGTGCAAGCCTATGTCAAAATATAGTACGAAACTTGAGTTGACTTGTAATCTTTTACCTTTGCTCCTGCCGTGGCTCTGTTGCAGTAGAGTTTAGCGTTGGTCTTGATATTGTTGGGGTCTATCGTCAGGGCCTCAGTGTACAGCTGGTAGGCAGCTTCATAGTTGTTGTTCTTGAATGCCTGGTTGCCCTCCTCTTTCTTGGCCTTTAAGGCTTTGGCATTCTGATTTAAGAAAACACAAAGTCCCTGTATTACTTTTAAAGAAAT
>NW_019445579.1:0-1870 GCF_002814215.2 Seriola lalandi dorsalis
GTCCTCAACATTAGGTGACCTTTGTTGTCATGGTTACAATAATAGCAGCGTGGTTAAGGTTGTCAAACGGTCATGGATAATAGAAAACAACATAAACTGCTGGTTTCACATGGGAATCCTGTGTTTTGTCGACCCTCCTCCTCCTGACATGGACTCTTCTCCCTTCGCTTCCGCCATCATCACTACGACCACTAGACGTCGCCTAGCAACAAAACGTAAGGATGGCTCATTATAACCTGCTGCACAGACGACCTGTGGGCTCGTTGTTTACGGTCTCGGTGAAGCAGTTGGCCGCACTGTCCTCTCATGTCATGTAATGGATGGACGCTTGGACAACTGTTTTGGGCGTAAATATCAGAATACAGGCAAGCTGGTAGCTGTTAGCTGTTAGCTGGTAGCTGTTAGCCGTTAGCTGTTAGCCGTTAGCTGGTAGCTGTTAGCCATTAGCTGTGTGTCACTGTGGTTCACCCTCAAGACAAACTGCTGGCTATCAACAACCGCGTCTTTATACCCATAAGTCCTTGCATTACTGGTGTGTGATTGAGATTACGCTCTCACTCTGGACACCTTGGTCGTCTTTAAAGAGGACTACGAGCTGCATTCGAACGCCTCAGGTGCGGTTTTCCACGGCCACCCACGCTTCAGTGAAAATTGCTTTCACTTGGCCCAAATAAGAAGATCGTAACACCCCCGGAGCACAACAAAAAAACAAGCTGTGCATCACACTAAAACTCTCTCCATGTTATCTGCCTGCCAAAGCTTTCTCACTTGTTTTATCTAGGAATACACTCTGGGAATCACTCCAGCTTGTGTTTTTGATTACTTTTAAGCCAAGATAGCTGAGAGCAGTACAGGGTCTGAGGCCCCATCCCGTGACCCCTCAAATCACTTTAATGCCCCACCTCTGACCTCCGACCTCTCGGTCTCGACCTGCACCCCGAAGTTCCCTGAAACGGCGCAGACGAGATTAAAGGGGATTCCCTCCATCAGCGACCTTCTGTTTCTGTTTTGTTGCTATTCTGAGGATAATCTCTGTTCATATTTCACCGTCTCCCCTTCGCAGTGACAGCCTCTAAAGTCCAGATAATGCAGCAGAGGAGGGCAGCGTCGTAAAATGGACTATTTGGCACAAAATCTGTCAATTCCTCTGAGGGTTTTATTCTCATTGTGCGTCCCGGGGAGCATCAGCGGGGTGAAACGCTGCCCACCCAAGGAGGCCCTTCTTGTGGGGAGAAGCCAGCAGCGTTGTCTCCTCTGTGGATCTCCAAGCTGTCCCCCATGTAAACAGCCTCCCTGCAGTGGGAGGAGGCGGACGCAGCAAACTGTATTACTCCAGCTGACAAAGCCATTCACTTCTGAAGAATGCAAATTTAGATTGCGAACGCTCCCTTTGCTTTATCACACTGGACAAACAGTGTTGAGTTATTGGGAGGATTATGAATAACGTTTTTTTTTTCTGCAGTGGAAAAAGGGAGATGTGGCCAAGATGGAGTCATCAGAGGTCCCTAAAATAGAGTGCAGTCTGAGAATGAAGCAGAGAAAGGTGAAGCGTTCTGGCTGCTGTGCTTCGGCTAAACCGCTTCTGCTTCATCACCCTTCCCAAAAAAACCTGATTCACTTCACTGGAATCCTCCCTCTGCTTTTCTGTGGATGAAGCCTGTTGGGGTTTTCAGAGATGCTTCATCTTTGTAAGTCGTGAAGCATTATTGTTTTCTTTTAATAAATGGTCTTTTGTGTGGTGTTTAATGTAAATGTTTTTGTTGAGGCGTGCTGCGTGGTGTGTGTGTGTTTACTTTGGCAGTAGCGGCCAGCGTATCCTCTTTTGTTTACGGGTCTCGTTGGCTTTTATCTTCTCACTCAGAGCGTCTAA
>NW_019445580.1:0-1746 GCF_002814215.2 Seriola lalandi dorsalis
TGTGTGTGTGTGTGTGTGTGTGTGTGTGTGTGTGTGTGTGTGTGTGTGTGTGTGTTAACCTGTTTGACCTGCAGCCCGTGGCTCCAGATCCTCTCCAGTAAGTCACACAGGCTGGCGATCAGAGTGTTCTCCTCCAGTCCAGTGATGTTAGCCTCCCCATGGCCCAGCTCCACTGCCTCCCGGCCCATCTTCTCCACCAGCATACGCTTGGTCTGAACACACACATACACACACACACACACACGCGCGCATACTGTTAGAACAATCAATGGAATATGAACCACATGGCCTGAATAGAACGTCTGGATGTTTTTTTTGTCCTTCTAAAGCCTCTGTGTGAACAGAGAAGTGTGAGGTGTAAAAGTTGAAAAACAGCTGTTGAATCCGAAACTCACAAATTCAGAAAAAGGACTGATGCATAAATTAATAAATAATATTCTGCTACACTGATAGAAAACTAAATAAGAAAAGAAAATGCAGAAGTGACAAAGTTTCATATGTAAATGTAAAATATCTACTAAAACAATACTTAAGTCTATTACTAGTATGCTTCCCATGCCCGTAGAAGTATTATTACTATTGCTATAAATTATAGTAATAAATTATATTCATAGTGCCTTCAGTTCTCTGACTTCCATTGGTTATAAAGACGACATTTCATCAGGACGTAGCTGTCTGTCCCTGTATCTGATAGTGTTAGAATGACAGAGACTGGCCTAAACAGAGATTAGGGTAAGGGCCAAAACAGAAGGTGCTTCAATTAAAAATCAACATGTTTTCTATCACAGATGGGAACTCCTGGTCTGATGAGCCCAGAACTCAGGACAAAGACAGTCTGATGTTGATGCATCCTTCATGAGCGAGGATGAGTATATAAAAACCCACTGTACTAATGAATCCTATCTTATTGCTGTGGTTGAGTACTTCACCTTCATGTGGTTGAGTACTTCACTTTCATGTGGTCGTGTACTTCACCTTCATGCGACACTCCTTGAGCAGCCCCTCCACAAACTTCCAGTTGGTTTGAGCAATGACGGCAGGACACAGATCAGACAATTTGGGCTGTCGCAGGTTCTTCCCCAGGCTGCGGGCCTCCTGCATGTACTTCTGAACATCACACAGAACCAGTCAGAGAGCACAGTCTGAACAATACAGATAAACCTGAACCTTTTTCAACTTCAAATTACATATCATAACTGTTTCATCATTTTTGCAGGATTAAGGCTGAAAGACATTAAGGGTGAGTGCCACACCATTTAAAACGAACAGTGTTACTTGCTGAAAATAGTTTTAATGTGTTGTTGATGGATCTACAAATTTCCTCATGTGAGAAGCTGTGAAGATCCAACACTGGAGGGGAGGGGGTCGATGTGAGGAAACAAGGAAGGTTGTGATACAGGAGAAGAGTGTGTGTGTGTTTTAGAGGCGTGTTGGGAGGTAAGCAGGGTTCCCAGTGAAGACATAAGTTCTGATGATGAGTTCAGATTGTCCTGAAGTAAAAGTAAAGATATATCTTCTCTGCTTTGGTTAATGTTGCTTTCCAGCTCAGAAAACTTCAATGACCAGGTCACAGCAAAGTTTTGGACTCAGCTTATTTCGACTGAACTTGTGCCATCATCTGTAGGTGGAGTCAATGTGCATCATGCTTTCAGCACAAGTCAAAATTCTGACATATTCATTTGTGCCGACAAATGTGCCCACATATTTTACATACCTCTGCTGTTTGAGTATAAACTGCATCACAAA
>NW_019445581.1:0-1757 GCF_002814215.2 Seriola lalandi dorsalis
ATTATTTCAACAACACTTCAACTCCTTTCAGTAATCACACTTCAGCCAACACTGCAGCTCAATTTAAAGCTTAAACTTCAACTGTCAGTTCAATTCAAATCTACATTTAGTCACCATTCAGTTTTTTGGTGATTGATGTTGATTTTAGATGAAACAACATCAAAGTTTCAGATTTGGAAAGTTTCAGACAGCTGAAGAACAGCTGTGCAGAGCTGTTCTTCAGGTGTTGTTCCAGGTGTTGTGATTAAGGTTGATGAGGTGGGTTTGTACATAAAATGTCTCCCTTCCTGCTCAGTTGCAGACCTGTCTGGCTGCAGAGACTTCCATTTTTTATTCACCCAACATATGTCTATGCTCCAATGGGACATTTCCAGGATTCATACTGGCCCAAATGTCCCATCAGAGGGACACTTCAGCTGCCCAGGTCCCCTCTGGTCAGCTGGTGTTGGAAAATATGGAGACCAGCTGCTGTTTTCCTGAGGGAAGAAATTCAGAGAGCTGAAAGTTCCTGTCCCTCTCTGATTTTTAAAACAGGCAGTGATGAAAGAAAAGTTCTCTGAAGGAATTTTAAACTTTATGAAAACTGACCGGCGCAGCAGATCAGCCTGTTTAGCAGCCTGGAGCGGTGGAAGGTGAAGTGAAGTACAGCAGCAGGTGAACAAAATCATAAAACCACTTCAACTTTGATGAAGTGAGATGACAGCACAAAGGCGGCGACACGGGGGAGTCATGTTAACCTGAATGCCAATTAGCAGCATGTGTCAGGCTGAAAGGAGCTCCGACAATCAGCACTTTGATTTCAGTTTTCAAAGCATCATCAGGAAGCTGACGAAGTTTAAAGAAAGGTCAAACAGCTGATGAGTGAACAGCAGGAGCATCAGGGACGTTATTGCTGCTCTTTAATGTGAAGAGACGAAAAGTTTTGGGAAGCAACTTTAAAAGACTTCAGGGAACTCCCTCTATCAAAACTAAACACCAATTACCTTTATTCTTTTGTACCACTTTACCACAATGAAGACTCAAGTATGGAAGTTCAACTATGCCAGATAAATGACACAATTAAATAACTCTATAATATAACTTTATGAATAAAACTACATAAATAAAGTTTATAAAACAACTTTATTCATACAGGACTTTCCTTAACAAAGTTACAAAGTGCTTCATGGAAAGAATAAAAGGGGGATTAAAAAGCATCAATTAAAAACAAAAGAAAAACAAATACATGATGAAACAGAGGTAAGTTACACGCAGATATAAAATAAAACACAACAACATATCAAACATTCATAAAAGCTTCTGATAAAATAATGTTTTAAGATGCTGAAATTATGGCTTTCAGTACAGGATAGCAAGTTCAATTTGGAGAAATTATAAGATTCGTTATGACTAGATTATGAGATTTATGAGATGTTTGTCTTAACTTCCACATCACTGCTGCTGCAAACAGGTCAGATGGTTTGTTTAATGTATGTTTTGACTCTGATCATGATCCAAGTGTACTCAGCCAGGGCCCCAGTTAAACTCTGAGGGAGAAATGAGGCTGTGACTGAGAAGCAGCTGAACTTCAGGCAATACCCTTGAAATATGAATCCTCCTTGTTAAAAAAGTGAGCACCGGACAAAGAATGAAATGTGACTTAGTTTTCCGGCAGCTTACAAATGAAGACAGAGCATGTTTGTATTATTCATTACAGGGCTTAATAATTAACTTGTTTACCTCATGCACCAGCCTCTGTGGACCAATCACAACCAGTG
>NW_019445582.1:0-1754 GCF_002814215.2 Seriola lalandi dorsalis
AATCAGACAAAGTGAAATATCGCTTTAAGGCCCCATACATGACCAATGTTGTTAGAGTATAAACCAATTATTTATATTAAAAGAAATGTAAAACTAGTATCTCTGTTTTCATATTTCACATTTTTTCTCATATCCTTCTCACACTCATTTCTTCTTTTTGATGTTTCATGTCCATCAGGCGCAAATGATCTAAACTGCATTTATATATGTGATATATTTTTTTCATTGCTATTGTGCTCTTATCTAATCCCATAATTACAAATTTAGTAGCATAATGTGTCTCTAACCTGAAGAATATTAACTCCTGAAGAAATACAGTAGAAATAATTTGCTCAACACTTGAAGTGACTGTGGACCGACTTTTTGTCCTGACCGTTGGTGTGCAGAAAACCCAGTGAAATCGTGGCATAGTGAAACTAAATTCCACTTCAGAGTTCAGTGTAAAAGGATGCTGTTGTACCATGATGCTTGAGAACACTGAAAAACATCCATCAGTAGAAGCCATTTAGATGGAAATGACTATAAAAATACAGTTTAAGTGTCATAATCAGCTTCAGTCCTGAGATAATCTCTTTTGTTTTAATTGCATCTAAACAATTTTCCTCTTGTCAAGTAACACCTTGATCTGCCTTACTTCATGAAAAATCTTGAGGTGCACCAGAATCAAGGGAAATTATCTTTTTCCATCATTGCCATTATTGCTTGCCACCTGCTGCCAATTAAACCTCATTTTGTCTTTCAGTTTTTGTCCCAGCTCACAGCTGTTTAGTGTTAAGACAACTGCAGGTTGGTTTTCTAAGCAGTGACGCCAAATGGGTCAACAGTAATGTTAATGGAAAGCTAAAGCATAGAGCTTTGGCTTCACCTCATCACATATATTTTATCTGACAACGAAGCATTTGATTTCTTCAAACTCAAACCTCATTCTGCTTTTCACTCAGAGAGAAAAAAACTGCCGTCACAGTTAAAAAATATATGTTTTTGTATCTGTTCTGTATTTGCCAACAGCTGATCTCAGTGCCATATTAAACACTAATAAGGAGATAGATGGATAGACAGACAGAGCTGGCTCATATTATAACAAAGTCTCCCAGTTATTTAGCAGCATAATAGTGATAATTTTCCCAGAAAATATTGTTGTTTGCACTGTTTCAGCTCATCATTTACATACTTTTTTGTTCAGATCTGTAAATTGTATCTTTTATTATGGTTCTAATGTATGTAATCATAGTGTACAGGTTATATTAGCCCCCTTATATATTTTTTTTCTATACATATTTCTAAACATTTAACACTGCACTTGCTATAGGTTTTGTTTGTTTCCTTTGCTGCAGCTTTCATTCATGAAGCAAGTCCTGTTACAGTAATGCAAGTGATACTTCAATAGAATCATATAATTAAGACTTGGGTGGCTGAAACTGAAGTGGAAAGAGCTGAAAACGGCACCGACATATTATCATTATAAAGTTGTCTTGACTAAGGTGTTGCCTAGTTACACATCAAGCACCTCTATACCAACCCTTGACAAAAATATGTGGCTCTTTACCTGCTAAATGCCCAAGTTTGATGTTACTGACACTGTTGAATGAACTTACCCACCATGCTGTACTGAAAGCAGATTCATGTGGTCATTAAATGATTCAAATTCAGATGTTCCCCCTTTCTTCATCAGCTAGTTGCTAACTTTGTCTGTATGCTGTTTGATGCTGGGCAGGTAGAGTACAGTGGATTTATGTGACCTTGTTTTCTGACAA
>NW_019445583.1:0-2341 GCF_002814215.2 Seriola lalandi dorsalis
GTGTCCAGCAGGATTTTATTGAAGAGCTCCACATCTTTTTCTTCCATCAGTTTGTCGGAGTAAACCCTGGAGCTCTCATGGAGCCACAGGTGAACCAGGTCCATGGGGTAACGGATACACTCTGGCAGGGCAAACAGGATGCCCTACACACCAGGTCAGGAGTAAATACCATGTGATGAGATTACAGACAGTTAACATTGACATTTATTTCCCACATTACCATCCAAACAAATCAGGAAAATGTAGTTTGATAGCTGAGGTCTGTATATCACTTATTCTTAAAAAAAACTTAATTATTACACCAATAATTTCACTTAGTGTAGTTTTGTGATGTATATATGCATTTTGAATGACTGTGCATGTGTGACCTGGAAGATGTTGGAGAAGTCTCGCAGGTTGAAGATGTAGTGGAAGCGTATGGCTGTAGGGAGGAAGTTCTGACTGATTTTCTGGTGCAGACAAATAGCTGCCTGGATGGATAGATGATAGAAATGGTTGTATAGATATCGGCACAGACAATATTTCTGGGCAACGTCATGCCTGTATTGGTTGATAAAATGACAGACCAGTGTTGGCGTGCATATAGGCTCAAAGAGTGTCATCAGGTTTTTAATGCACTGATACTAAAGATGCACCTGTATGAGAGTTCCCACTGAGCGAGAGACGCCGTAGCTGAAGCCTCCCTGAAGGAAGTGAGCCGACAGGATGCTGGAGAAGATGGTGGCCAATGCATCAGCACTGGGGAAATGTACCGCGAACACTGAGAAATGCCTCTGGAATGGAAACAGGGAGATTTAAGAATTATTTACCATCAGGAGTCTGGCTCAAAATCAATTTTACTTTCTGAACTGACTCTGAAATCTGACTTTAATGAGCTCAATTAGTGTTTTTATTGGTTTCTTTTGTTTATCATTTCTGTGCATAAAGTGTGTCTTTGGTTTTCACAACTGATTTTGTTCATTCGTTGTTTATATTCATTAGGGTAAATGTATTTCCTAACAATGTTTAAAAAGCTAGATAAGTTACTCTTATGATGAAAGTCATGCTCCTAGTATTTTGGTTCTATACTATGTACTGTATGTACCTGTGTGCGTTCAAGTCTGTACCTGTAGTCTGGGGTTGATAGAGAAGCTCCCAGCTGTTGGGTTCATACAGGTAATATACTGGCAGTTATGTATTTCCTTCAGTACCAGTCGTTGTCTGTCATACCTGAAAAGTTTCACTTTATTTAGATTCCACCTAGCCATCACATTCTGTACAATCTCTGTCTACCGTACAGTACACAGCGCTTCCCCTCGGCTGGTGTGGGAGGCGAAGCTTTTACTACGCTTAACCTAACGACTTATCAACCTGTCTCTACTCTGCTCTGCTCTGTGTGTGTGTGTGTGTGTGTGTGTGTGTGTGTGTGTGGAAGGGCTAAGACACACACACACACACACACACACACACACACACACACACACACACACGGTGAAACAGAAAGCAGGAGGAGAGACACGCCACCGTAAATGACAGCAAAACGCAGGAGAGACTCACTGAAATGAAACAAGTGCACATAAATTAGGTAAATAACATAAACAAAATATTTTATCTATGTACTGTTTTTCTTGGTTTCTTGGGTGTACATTTCAGCAGCATGTAGGCTTTGAACATGAGTGTGTCCATAATGTTTGTCTCAGTCTTACCAATGGTTGTAGTCAAGGTGCTGGCGTATGAGTGTGTGCGGCTGGACGGTCCCATAAACGTCTACCTCAGGCATGTTGAGGTCGTCTATGAAGTAGATGAGTCTCTTAGCCGTAGGAGGAGCAAATTTACGACCAGCTTTCTTCTCCAGGGGTTTCTCTAGGACACCTGACGTCCGTGTAATGAATAAGACGGTTCATGAAAGGGAGAGAAAATTACTCACTTAACACAGAAGATGTGTAAATCCCAGAGGAGTGCTTCTCAATTCAGCATCAGGAAAAGAAACTTAAAAATACACGGATAAATCATCGAGTCAGAGCTTGTACTGTAGTGACTGCTGTGAAATTTAACTACTATTAATAGGCAAATGCAGTGAGCCACTAAAAGGAGACGTAATATATTGTGACACATAGTACGCCCAGGGTCAAAATCTTCTTTGTAGCGGGGATATTCACACAGTATATACAGTAGTAAGGGCAAGGGCATCTGAAAAAAGGAGAACTGGTATTCTATTTAAACAAGAACATCATGTCCTTCCTTATATATATAATAATTCATCAGAAACAGAAGTAACAATTTGGACGTTAATAGACAAAGTCAAGAGATACAATTATTTAGCTTTTCTTCTCTTGCACTTTTTGTGAGAACTGAGATCCCA
>NW_019445584.1:0-1645 GCF_002814215.2 Seriola lalandi dorsalis
TGCTCCCGTGTAGGCAGGGGTGCTTTTGTTCCTTTAAGTGGAGAATGGTTAAAGGCTCTGTTTTGTTTTCAATTTGCGTCAAAGGAGGACTTATTTTGTAGCTGGCAGGTATTAATGAAGTTTGATATTTAAAGGGGTCTTACATAGATAAATATAATTAGGACTCTATGTTTTCCGTAAAAAAAAAAACCCCAAAAAACATAATGTAAGTGTGAAACTATGTGGATTCTCACAGGGAATGACACACCATCTGAGGTAGTGTGTTTCTGTGTTATGAGCAGACCAGTATAAATAAGCCTATTCCTCAGTCAGTCCTATTCCTTGGTGAACTAAATCCTACAGCCGAGTTCTCGCTGGCCAGGAAGCAGTTTTCCTGCGTTAGGAAATGTGACCTTTGTCAGGCTGAAGTGGCCTCCCTGCTCGCTCTTTTGTTTAGATGTGCTGTGCAAATAAACAGATATATCAAGGGAAGTATGCACATACCGATCTCCCCCCTGCAGACTGCCCAACAAATCTCCCAAATGTCTCCCCGCGTGCTCTCTTCATTTTCTCCTGATCTTACCTTCTGCGTAGCTCCTTGTAGAGCCATTTCCTCCGAGACAACTCAAGCACAGTGTGTCACGTCCAAGTATACTAACCCAGATCCAAATGCCACCTCTAATTAAAGACACAGATTGGATTTTGTCAATTTCCTTTTTGCCTTTTTATTATTGTATCTATGAAAGTAACTGAGGAAGAAACCCTACATTAAAGCAGCACCTTGCAAATCCCAATAAAAGCAACTTAAGAGGCAAATGAAAGAACAGAAACATAAAGAAGAGATGAAAATGAACTGTGTGCAGCACAATGGCCTCGATAAACACCTCTGCCTGTTTTCCTTATCGTCCGTGGGGGAGGGTTGAGGAGTTGAGGGGTTTGGAGCACGGTCTGACAGCTCTGTTGACCTTGGGACCTATCTGGTGTAATCGTTTCAACGCTGCCGAGCAGCAGAGGCACCGTCTCTCTGCAGAGGGTAGCAGCTGAGATTGTAGCCGACACCTGTCTCAGGCTGTGCTCTAACAGGAGGACGCTCTGCTCGTCCGGGGGAGAGGACAGACAGATTGTGGAGGAGACAAGGGGATAGAGTGAAGATGGGAGATAGACATGGAGAGGCAGTGAAAGAGCCACTGGAGGAGTAGAGGGAGTGACAGAGAGGATGCTGGGAAAGTGGGGATGGGAAGTGTTTGGTAAAACGTCACTTGAGAGCTGAGACTGAGGCTGATTTAGATGATGTGACTGCTGCAAACTGATTGTTTGGGTGGGGAGGTGCTTGTCGCACAGTCACAGCTGATTGTGACTGAGCCTCACAGTCTCCTCGCTGCTGGAAACTGCATGCTAAGAGCTGCACACTGTGAACTTACATAACTGAAAACTTATAAAGTTTGTACTACAACCGCTGCTGCTTCCCCTCTTGCTGAGCTGTTGTGTCGTAACCAGACCTGGGTCACACTGTATTTGCATATTATTCTGACTATTTATTCCTACCTGCTGAGTGGAGCTCAGTGTGTGGTTTTTTCTTTCCCACAGTTGTGTAAATGTTGCAGACCAGGACCTTTTTAAGAGTGCTATCCTGTGTTGCAGTCAAAACTTCACAGTTTAGGGTCAC
>NW_019445585.1:0-1646 GCF_002814215.2 Seriola lalandi dorsalis
GAAATCTCGCCTGTTGTCGTAAAAAGAAAAACGTATTTCTAAATTCTAACACATTGCAGTCACAAAACATATCCCGGTGATATTTGGTAAATAAATTTATAAAGGTGCTAGAACTCGTGTCATATAGCCTGAAATTACATTAGATAATGAAGTTTAATATCTTATAATGTGAAAATAATGTCATAATGTCGTTTTATTATTATTGTATTGTCCTATTTTGTAACGTTAAATCAATGCATCACTTCTGTGAAGGGTCAATGTGTATCACCTGGCTCTTACGCACGCACGTGACGCACGCACACGCCAGTGTAATAGAGCAACTTTGGGGGGGATCCACAATGACTGTGCTTAACCTCTTTTCCCTGTGATGATCAGGCAAAGTTAGAGGACACCAGACTATGAATGGACAGCTTCTGGCTCTAGCACCTGTTGCACCCTAATGGGGTCTTATCTGTCTTTATGCAGAATCCAACATAACTCACTTTTAGCAGGCTTGTCTGCTACTATCATCTTCCTCAGTTGGAAGCAATAGATTGCTTGTAAGGAGTGCAGTAGATTTATTAGGACAAATTCAGCAAAGATTTATACGGACACATATTACGAGGGTGTTTGTCAGAGAACGGCTTTGTTGAATTATTCCAAAAACTTGCCTGTTGCTATAAGGACAGAGCAGGAAAGTAAACAGCTTGAAACTAGAACTGTTTATAGTGGTTATACACACTGGCGGATTTATTTGCATTTTATGCTTTCTGTGTTTGCTGATAGCAAAGAGAGACAGAGGGTGGAGATTTGAATGACTCAGCTGCCATGTTTGGATTTCCCAATTGCCCTGCATTGCACATCTAATTCAAATGAGTGAGCCATCAGGATGCTCCATATTTAGTCCTGTTTCAAGAAGTAAATAACTGGAAGCCATGTGAAAAATTACCTAATTGTAAAATTAATGTATGTATTCAATGTATTGCATTGCAGAGGTAATCTTTTCAAGTCTGCCTTAATCATGCCTCTCAGTGTCGGCTTGGATTGGAAGCTGAATATATTTCCATATTTAAGAAGCAGAAATAGTCCTTTTTGGGGCCTGTTTGTTTCTGCCGGAATGAAATTTGTTCCCGATTTTTTTATTCTTTTGATGGCCAGAGCGCATGAAACATTGTGCTTCATGTGTTTTGTTTTTTCTTTGATGAAAACCCCTTTGAAGAGCAGACAGTGAATAACATGTAAACTCAGACGGCTCTCTAAAGCAGGAGGAAAAAGAATGACCAAACAACATTTCAATTTCAACCACCAGACGCAGGATTTACAGTGTCTTCTGCATTGTTATGTTATTGTTCTTCCTGCATACAGTGTCATGGTAACTTTGTTAAGGCCTCAGAGACATCTACACCTCTTCGTCGCTCTCCAAGATGTACTGGGAACTATGCAGTAGTATGTGTATCGCCAGGCTTTGAGAATAACAGTGTGTGCTGTACATTTCCGTTACACAGCTACAGTAGAAATGGCCCTGATGAATAAGAAGGAGTCAAAATACATAAAAAGTTAAACATAAAACAAAATACTATATATATGTATATACATATATATATATATATATATATATAATTATTCATGGAAAGATTATTAGCGTCCTACTAATGTATTCAGTTGAC
>NW_019445586.1:0-1800 GCF_002814215.2 Seriola lalandi dorsalis
AGTTGAGATTTTTTGCAGCGCATTTGTGTTGTCAAATCGATGAAGATGTTTTCTGAATTTGCAGTGCGTTGAAGTCTCCCCATAGCTGGAACTATTTCTTTGACAACAGCTGGGTGCAGTGCACAACAGTGTCTTTGGCTGCAGCACTGTTGTCTACTGGGTGGAGAGAAACAGCTCCTCCACCTATAAAACTGCAACCTGCCGCATCATTTTTGTTTGAGTTCGGATTTTAAAAAATACTATGGAAAGTGAGCTTTAAAGGTGTTGCAAAGAATATTTTTCAGTTTGGTGTTTGCTGTTTGGGTTCAGTTTCCTCACTGATAACCCACTGCACACTTCTGCCCAGCTTCAGACGGCAAAGGTGGTAACTAGCTGGCGAACATAGTGGATCATTTAGTGGATAAAGAGTCAGATTTCCCTGGCGTTAGTGAAGAGCAAAACCGAGCTTAATGGAGAGTGACAATGCCTTAACAGCAGCTTGAGGTAATGCAGGGTTAATACACAGACATGAGACTGATATCAATCTTTTTATCTCACTTTTATAAAGAAAGTAATTGAGCGTATCTCCCAAATTGTGATATACTACTCCTCATTCCATCGTTCTTTCACACACATGCGGTCACCTAAAGAGCGGCTCCAGCAGATCACTTCAGCTCCAAAGCCCTTTGGAAAATTAGACGTATGCATAATGGACATAATGGTGCAAAGCAAAGAGGAGGAGGCCAGAGCCCAGTGTGAAGTTGCACAGCACTCAGTGGGGATGGAGTGATGTGAGTGTTTCTGCATGTGCGACTGTGTTCGTGTACGCACGTGTGTGCATGTTTGTTTGTTTGCTTGCACATGTGTAAGTGTACAGGATGCATCTGGCTGTCTATGATATTTCACATTTCCATTTCAGCAGGAAAATAAGTAGGCTGGCACCTAATGAGCCGATTACTGGGAGCAGCATATGGTGTGTGTCTGTATGGTTCTCCTGGCTCCACCATTAGCGTTGATGCGAGCTGGGAGAGATGTGGCGAGTGGGTGGGTCAGCTCGGGGAGAAAATGCACAGATATGTGTTTACTTAGACACACAGAGCTGTTTTCGTGATAACATGATCTCTATGGGATGGAATGTGCACAGAGCGGAGACGCAGAAAGGGCTGCAGGGTTTGGGAAATTTCCGTCATTTCATCTCATGTCATTATGAAATTCCTACAAGTCCACTTCAGATGACGGCCAAATGTGCCACAGTGTTCATAGAACAGCTTTTTAATTAATGAAGAAAGGCTTCAGGCAGTTACTGATGCATATTTTTCATCAATTTCTTCTCTATATTTTTGAAACCATCTCAATGTTAAAACCTAACTGTTTAAAAGTCACATACATGAACTACAGCATTTTTCTACAGAAGTGGGCACCTATTCACCTCTGCAACATGCTACATGTTGAATTTACTTACAGTATGGTAAATATGCATGACATGCCACCTAGTTTTCAATGAGAAGCAGCAGTAGATATCCAAACTGGGATCTAAAAGTTCAGTTTTTAGCTCATTGTTTTGGTTTTCTGGCCCACAATGTCAGTGTTATGGTTCAGTTTCTCATCAGCGTCACTTCATGTGATGCAGCTGGCAAATGTTTCAAGCAAAAACCTTGAAGCACTATCAGCTGATAGTACATCAGTGTTGTGTCATCTAATTAGGACAAATTATGATGATTTCTGTCCCAAGAAGTCCATAGAAAGTTTTTCCATCCCTCTATTTAGTACTCAGCTCCTAAGGGAAGTCTCTGCCTTTTTAGCAAATAGATGCTCCACTAT
>NW_019445587.1:0-1707 GCF_002814215.2 Seriola lalandi dorsalis
AAAAAAAAAAAAAAAAAAAAAAAAGTAAAGATAATAAGCTGGAGAAACATCTAAAGCCAAAGGGAAATACAAAAAGCCTTCATGGTGAAAAGCTGAAGAACACTGGCCTGCAAGTGTTGATCTTAATGTGAAATGTGGTTAAGGAATGAAGGAATATAAGAGGACTAAAGTCTTTTTCATGCATATGGAGCAAGATCAGATCATGCAGTTGCATGATTTTTCAGCATAGTGTTGCACTGCATAATGTTGCACTGGAGCAGTTCAAAGCAGAGTAGGACTGAAAGTTAAACTTAAAATAAAACATATTTTTTACATGCGATGAAACCTACGTATTTACAGGCAAACATGCAGTAGACAGTTTATTAGTCAGATGGAAAACAGAGTGGCGTTACTGTTAACCTCAGATTAAATTATTAGCATTTTACCTTGATAAGGACAAGAAGGTTTAATCATTTGCCACCTAGTAGTTCAAAAGGAAATGATGATGTTTACTTTGAAGTTCTGTGAAAATAAACTTTATCAGAATCGACAAAACTAAACTAAATCTCAGTGTCACTCACACAGACTAACAGAGCTCAGATGTCACTATAACTCACGCATACAGTGAGCACTTACACATCCACGGGCAAATGATCTTTCAAGGTTAATCAATTACACACTGAATGAGGGTTGATGGGATGAAATGAGATGATCACGCGGTCGCTATGTGACGGGCAAGGGAGGGTGAAAGTTATTGGTTTGCTTTTGCAATCATTGCAGCACATCAGCGTCAAACCTGACCACGATGCAGGGGAACTTAGAGGAGGAGGAGGGGGGGGGGCGTCATGCACTTTGGTAACTGGGATGGAGACAGCAGTCCAGGGTAAGGGTGAACATTTGAGGGGCGTTTGCTTGGCTCAGTGATGAGGCACGGGCGCCCATCACCCTGCCCTCTCTCAGCTAGACAGAAACAGTGGCTGGAGGGCAAAGAATGGTTCATGGCATGTTGGTTAAGATGAAGCAGCTCAGTACACTGTGGCCAGGGTGATGGACATAGATCACAACACAGGAATTAGGTTATTATGTTGGTCTCGTTTCATGCAGCGAGGTGCCGACGCTCCACTGTGAGTGGGACAACAGAGGGTCTAGTATGTGTCTGTGTGCGCTTCACAGATACTGACTGAAATGGAAAGATAGTTAAAGAAAGTTAAAGAGTTAGGAGGACAAAACTCTGCAACACTGCAGGTCGCAGGTACCTGTGGTGGCTTCACTGTACACGGGTTCAACGAAGGAGCCCTGATACAGCCCATACAGGCCAACCATGTAGCTGGTGTTGGGATTGAGCCCGGAGATGCCCAGGCTGAAAGCGTCTCCGGACAGAGTCAGGTTCTGGCTCTCTGCGAAATTCTCCAAGTTTGTTACCTCAATGACAAAGCTGTCAAATTCCCCCCCCGAGGGGCTCCAGGACGCAGTGAAGCCGTCCCATGTAAAGTCAGAGATGGTGAGGTTCACCACCATGGGCTTCAGCTCCTCTGGTAGATAGACAGATCAGAGTGGGGTCAACTGAATGGCAAGATGGATTATAAAAATTACTCTCACATAATCGCACATTAAAAACATCAGATTATCAGGGCCAGGCTTCAGGGAAAAAAAAAAGAAGAGATTTTGAAATTAAAATCAAACTATTACCAGAATAAATGTTAAGTTATGAGAAAAAAAATCATATTT
>NW_019445588.1:0-2461 GCF_002814215.2 Seriola lalandi dorsalis
GGGGGGAGAGGTATATCCTGGATGAGCACACCAGATGATGGAATTTCTCCCACAGACCGCAGCTGCTCGACCAGGACTGTCTCCCTCCGAAATTAGATAAGAGAGAAGAGGCAGCAGAGATTACAGCGGGCAAGATGTTCTGCGCTAAGCTGAAAGAACTGAAGATATCCGGAGAATGTCCATTCTCCAGCAGCGCCAAAAATAATGAGCTCGGAGACTTAGAGGAGCGCTCAGCTGACGACGCGGATTTATTGCCTATTTCTAAGGACGTGCACGGAAAAATAGGTGAGGATCTACCTCGACAGAAGACAAGCAGAGCCAAAGTTAACCTGCATACACTTGGGGAGAGCATCCGAAAATTGGCATGTCCTGAGGTGAGTAAGAAAAAAAAATACATATATTAATATATACTTCATGCAACAAACATGCTCTATTTACGTAAATTATGAAAAATAAATAAATGACATTAATTTGACTCTGCAGTTGGGTTTGTCGCATGTCTGTCTTTACGCATGTCTGTTTATTCACTTGAGATAAAGATATGGTAATCCTGCTTTCTTTATGTCAATGCTGTCTCTGTAATTAAAGCTGCTTTCAAGTCTCACCAGAGGATGACCTTTAACTTGGTGAACACTTTGTCACACAGTTTCAGAGGCTGCATACTGCCCTGCACCGAATGATGAGACTATCAGATCACACCAGGGACTCTGAAAGGTAACGTGTGTTTTTTATTTTATTAGACATCAATAACAACTACTCTACTCCTCCTGCACTGCCACAATTACCACCACAGCCACTGTAAATCACAGGCCTATACTATCACTAGGCTACTACACCACAACATGTATTCTTATAATAACTGTAATGATGCTAAGATGTTACAGCCTCATTTGACCCTCTGTTTACCTGAAGATTTCTTACCAATTTCTCCTGCCACTCTATCTACTAGACTGATGCTAATGATGAGAACAACAATAAGGCGTAATGCAGACTCAGGCTGCTATGGATACCTGGAGATAGAGAGAAAACACTTACGCATCTGCTGAGAACACATTACTATAGCCATGGAGAGCTAAAATAAAAAAAAGTTTAAGCTAATATCCAAATATTCGTTGGTTGCAGCTTCTTAAATGTGATAATTTGTCGATTCTTTTTGGTCATATGACAGTAAACTGCATATCTTTGGGTTTTGGACTGTTAGTCAGACAAAAAGAAATCATCTGAAGATGTCAGCCTGGGCTGGGAAATTCTAAAAAACATTTTTCACTTTTTTTCAGACTAAATTCTTAATCGATTCATTAAGAAAACATTTGGCAGATTATCAGGTCATGAAAATAATAGGGAGCTGCAACTGTAGTCTTATATTTTCCAGTAACTGAACAGTAAACGTATGGTCCATCAAGCACTGGTTTGTGTGTCTTTGACTTTGATATTTATTGTCTCTCCAGTCCAGGAATTTGCTGCACAGACAATCAGAGTTGCAGTGATGAACCAGAGCATTTAGTGGAGATGATAAACATTTACTCAACCAAAACAGGTAATGTGAAATCTGAAACTTATTGTCAAAAACATGTCATTTTCATTTTAAAATTCTGGGTATTGTGGGCTGTGTGCCCATCTTCACCTGTTTCCCTTCATGTATCTGGCAGCAATCCCGATGGAAGCTTTGAAAGTTGCTCTTGGCGAGGAGCTTTTCAACATGTGTTATGAGGAGGACGGACACATTTTGAGGGTGGTGGGGGGAGCTCTCCACGACTTCCTCAACAGCTTCAATGTCTTGTTGAAGCAGAGCAGCACGCTGCCCAACCCGGACAGAGAGGATTATGTAAACGAACCATCGGTGCTGTGCTTAGACAAGGATCCGGGTCTGCTTACTGTCTATTTCTTCAACCCCCGCCCGACCACTCAGCTCTTTTTCCCCGGAGTCATCAAAGCCGCTGCCCGCTTGCTGTATCACACCACTGTGGATGTGTTGATGGACCCCCCCAGTGCTAAAGACAGCATCTTGCAGTCCAGCCCACAGGCCAGTCTTCTGTACACAGTTGTTGTTAAGGATGCAAAAAATCTGAGCCCCAGCCCGCTGCGGGCTACCTCAGCTGGGACCCTTCCTACCACTCTGTTCTCCACCATTTTCCCTTTCCATCTGATCCTGGACCAGGACTTGGTTCTGGTTCAAATAGGACATGGGCTCAGGAAGAGACTGACCAGAAAGGATGGACTGAGGCGGTCTGCTACCTTCCAAGAACACTTCTCTATTGTCTCTCCCCAGATCAAATGTACCTTTCAAGGTATTCTGACCATGCTAAACACACAGTTTATCATTCGGATCAAGCATGGAGTCTACACCACAGACATCACAGGGAAGGTATGTCGTCATGTCTGCAGGATATAAATTGACCAGTGACATCACCGACTAATGAGGCAGAAAAGGTCTTCCGGTCATCGTGTTAATATTAAATCG
>NW_019445589.1:0-2069 GCF_002814215.2 Seriola lalandi dorsalis
TTTGTATTTCTTAACCAAAGCCTTTAACTGAATCAGAGAAATGCTAAGCGCTTGTGTTTCTCTCTGGCAGTCATTTGTGCGCTGTATCCCTGGGGTCGGCATCTACTTCAGCACCTTCTACTCGCTGAAGCAGCACTTCTTCCTGGAGCGGGCACCCAATGCAGGTGAGGCTGTTCTTCTCGGAGCTGGTGCAAGAGCTTTGGCTGGTGTCTGCATGCTGCCATTCACCGTCATCAAGACACGCTTTGAGGTGAGTGACAGTTCCTTTACTGAGAGATCTTCTGAGTCATTCTGACCTGAGTTGTGTTGTATGATCTGTGGAATGTAAAGCAACATTATGCAACTATTTTACCTTAAAATAACAACGTCAAAATCATTTTGATGGTACACTGACTTAAATGGGATTTAGGTCTATAATTCAAATGGGAGAATGGTGCATCTTTCATTCCCACTGCGTGCCATGAACGCCTTTTTTGCACTATGGTACTATTTTGAGTGGGTACAATCTCCCACAAGAAGTGTGTAACGCTTTAGCACACAGCTGCTGAGGGTTCAGATGTTTTCGGTCCGTCAGATTAGCTGAATGCTGACTTGACATGAGTGGACAGCGTGACTGCTGGTTTGTACTAACATGATGATTTTGGGTTTGTTGCCTGAGCAATTGTTGGGCTTTTTTTTCTGTACATGAGCTGCATCCAGGACCCTTAACTGCTCTGACTCGAAGCCCAGCAGAGAGTCTTGTAATCACCACTTGTTGCTGAAGAGGCTGCTGTGGCCGCTGCTCAGCAGAAGTTACATAATCTTGCTTTAATACTTTTATGATAATCTCCTCATATTCATGTTTCAGTTAATGTTGTTAACTTGTTAACAGGGCAGGCTTTAACTAAAAGCGCTTGTTGTTAATGCATGATTGACTTTAGTCAGTTGCCTGCTTCGACATTTATATCAACCACTTTGTTTGTCAGATTTTTCCTGAATTAAAAGGCCTTCGGTAGACATGTTCTCAGTAGGTGACAATAATAATATATTGATCCAACAAATGCATTTTATGAATATTCAAGCCACAAGAGGGAAGGAGGGAGGCTTCTTTTTGCAGGGTCACGACTCATCAATATGTTAGATGAGTCTTACTATTTATCCTCAGGCAGTAGTCAGTTTGGCAATATTAAAAGTAGCATTTTTATAAAAACTTTTTATTTAAAATACAAGTGGTTTTCTTCACAATCTAGGTAACTTTCTACTGCAGGAGAAAACAGAAGAGAATATTTGCATCCATTTTGGAGATGATATTTTAAATATGTTAATTTGTCTTAAGTCTGTTACATTTGCACGACACCTACATCTTCATTAAAGAGTGAGACATGTCCACCTTCAGCTTATTCATATATCATGAGTGTTGTGCTCAACGTCTGACAAGACACCGTGTAGCTGATAACAAAGAAAATGAACTATGAAGCATGAATCATGAGTTGGAGACACTGTAGACAATAGTAGTAGCTTCCATAAATGAAAGACCACAATTTAAAGCGACAGTGGCAGTCTTTAGCACTGTAGAATAATCTGTATTCGACTGGGTGCTACTAGGTGATAAGGCAGTTACTTCCAGTGTCATAACCGTGTCATAAAAACAATGGTGTGAATAATCATGTTCCATGTTCATTGTAGATGTTTATATTTTGTTTCAGAGTGGCTGTTACAACTATGTGAGTGTGCCCGGGGCTCTGAAGAGTGTGTATGAGACGGAGGGAATCCGGGCTCTGTTCTCAGGGCTGACTGCCACGCTGCTCCGAGACGCTCCGTTCTCCGGCATCTACGTCATGTTCTACAGCCAGGCCAAGAGGGCGCTGCCTCAAGGTGAGGGCCACACTGCATCAGTGAATCAAAGTGGGGGTCCCCCACTCTCTCTCCCGTATTTCCTGTCCATCTCCATGTTCCTGTCAAATAAAGGCATAAAATAACCCCCCAAAAAATGTATCCCTCAGAATTTGTCACTCAGTAAGTAACAAAACACTTTAGTACAGGAAAAGATCCTGTGACTGTTGGTCACAATTTTATAAAAAACAGATTTA
>NW_019445590.1:0-1641 GCF_002814215.2 Seriola lalandi dorsalis
ACACACACACACACACACACACACACACACACACACACACACACACACATACATACTAGCCTAATGAAGATTAGTTGTGTTAATGTGTCAGTGTGTGGCCCAGGTGAAATATAATGCTCTTTGATAATAAAGTGTGTTATTCTGGGACACAAACTCAGCCTTGTGCATTTTTACCCCCAAATACACACACACACTCACACAGTGAAAGACAGACATATGTACACACACACCCCACTATTAGAGCCTTACTGGTCCCAGTGGGCCTCTCTCTGAGGCTCGGAGCCTCTCCTGGCGGCCGTTAACCGGCGGCAGAGCTTTCATTAGGACGCTGCTCGTGTCCTCAGAACGCCACCAGACAATTAGCTCGTTCACTTAGAGCGGCTTCATGCTGCTGTTAGAGGCCGTATTTCACTCCACTGCTACCTCTTCACTCTGTGGCGCTCTCACGTGACTCTCCGTTATGGATGTAGTTCATCATGCGCAGGACAGGGGGTTTTAGGGGTCTCTGACGGTCGATATTTTGGGTACTGTGGCTTGTGATAGAGGCGTGTCTTTATTTTTGAAGTCTGGTAGTAATGTAGTAGTAAACTATTTGATATGAGATGGAAGAGGATCCAGGAAATGAATATTATTCAAAAATATTAATAATAGAAAGAGAGGAGAAAGAAATAAGAACAACTATATCTTTTTAAAAATAAAATTTTTTTATTTTAGTCACCATTGGTTTTTCTTTTCATTTTTTAATTATTCATTGTTATCTTTATATATATATACAGTATATATTTTTATTTCCATTTACTTATCTATTTTCCTAAATTTACTTATATATGTATATTTTTTTTAAGTGGTGGGATATATATACAGTAGCTATCATACAGTTGTTATTTCCTTTTGTTCGTTTTCTGAGAAATAACTAATACCTAAATGCAATTTAACAAATAAGCAGTATAGAAATAAAAAATAGTAGTAATGGAATTAGTGCTATTTTACTGAATTTGCCATGTGAGCTATTAGAAAACAATTGATTGTTTTTTACTGTCTTTAAAAGCCAATTAAAGGCGTTTAGCAACTGGAATTTAATTGTTTGCAACTACATGACACTGAACTTTGCCTTTTGGCACATTCATACCAAAGTATATGAACTAATTGCTGTGTGCTGTGTGTTTCACATAGGATGCAAAATATGTTTTTTATCCGTGTGACAGTAGATTCAATTATTCCGTATGAATGTAAAATTGAATATTTTATTAGCATAAGTTAATAAATAAATACATACATTTAATTTCCTCAGTCAGAAAACATTGATCAAAGTCAATTTAAGCAACACATCAGCATCCATTTTCTCATAAAGCTGTGGCGCCAGTGGTAATAAGACCCACTCACTCCCAGATTATTCACTCGTTATCAACGGTCCAGCTTAACTAGGATATTTAGCTGTTGCTCCGTTCTGTACCAGCCCACTGAGAGGTTAATACATCTTACGATAATGAATGCAGATTCCATCCACCAATCACTCTCTCAAGTCTCTAACCTTTTCTAAAAATATGCACCTATTGCGCTGCTGTGTTTGGGACTCTGTGTTAATTCATCCCGACAAAGCTCGTCATTGTTCAGTGCTGCTCAGATTCATTTCTTAAACTG
>NW_019445591.1:0-1737 GCF_002814215.2 Seriola lalandi dorsalis
CCGTCTTGATTAACTTAAAGCTCACGTTGATGAAGGGTCATTTTGTCACACCAATTGGCTGCAGCTAACAGCACTCTAACCTGGGAGGTGTTTTTAATCAGTAATGTTGAAGCATGAATATGAACTCCTACTCTCTGATGATGTCATAGCTAGCTAACTTCACCCACAGCAGCTGTGAAATTTAAAGTATGTTTCCTGGGACTAGAGGTTGGAGAAAGGCATCGGCCTTAAAAATACAACCAGGTGAATAAATAAAGATTTCAGTTTCCTCTTTTTTCAAAAGAGGAAACTTAAACTCTCATAAAAAATATGCATATATTCTCTCCGCGAGTCTACTAATTTACAAAAGCTGATTTAGTGGAATTGACTAGCTCAGATCAGATCTAAATGTATATACAATAATATGCAAAAGTTTTAGGAACTTTAAATCCCTATTCCTAGGTCCCTAACTCATTCTGCAGCATGACAATGACCCAAACATACAGCTCAGACTCATAAAACACTCAGCACACAGCAACAGGAAGAACCAGGAGTTCTGCAACAGATGGTCCGGCCCCCACAGAGCCCTGATCTTAAGATCATGGAGTCAGTGTAAGATTACATGAAGAGACAGAAGTCACTGAGACAGCCTGGATCTTCTGCACAGTACTTTGTGTCTGTTTGCATTTCCGTACAGACCAGTGAATAATTATAACTTTATTTATAGCACATTGAAAGGATGATGTAAACATCAGAATTAAAAGATATAAAAAATGATCCTGTTTAATTCTCTTTCAGCAAACTTGGTCAGCCAGCATGACAACAGCTCTGGCCTTCTCTGGACTACTCTGCTTTTGTACTGTATGTTACCAAATTAACTGCCAGCCACAAAAAATTAAAGTCATGCAACTTTTAATAGTGTTACAAACTCACGGGATGTTTGCCCCCTTTGTTCTGACCGGGGCATCCGAAGTTAACTTCTGTAAAGGACACGTCACTTTATTTACTTAAAAAATAAATATACATATGTAGCAATAACACAATATTATCTAAGTTTATAAAAACAGTTTTTAATTTCATAAGTTATCAGCTCAATGTAGCCTGCAGCGCATCATATTAGAACCCCTGTGGCCTGAAAGGTGCACATCACCTAATACTCAAAATACAAAAAAGAAAACCAGGAGATTCATTTAGAAGTCTGCACATGGTGTATACTGAAGGAAAAAAACACACTGGAACCTCCTGCCACTAATATGGAGTATTCCTGTTTCAAATTAAAGGCAACATAAATAGAGATTACAAACCATGATCAGCACTGATATGATTGGCTGAGTGTATATTTATAGGGTTTAATCATGGAGCAAAGGAGTTTATCTTACTGTACACATATTCTACCTGTAAACTGAAATCCTCAAGAGTTAAATTATATATCATTTCTGAGAGTGATTCAATCCAAGTTCACACAGTTTATACCTATGAAGCCAGTACATAATCATATGTTTCAGCTCTTAAATATAAATGTGAAACTTTTTACTTGTCACAAATAAAATGTCACAAATAAATGACTTAAATTACTCTATACATCCTAAACTAAATTTTAATTTGCCCTTCTTTGAAGTGTCAATGTTATCTTGTTTGACTCGGCTACCTTGTAAATAAGATGCACTTTTGAAGGTTTTAATGACTTGTTGCTATGACAACAGCTCCCGATAAAGGTTAAGCTGGCTATGAAGAGCTGAAAAAGCCAGACTTCTGTCA
>NW_019445592.1:0-1831 GCF_002814215.2 Seriola lalandi dorsalis
AGAGAGAGAGAGAGAGAGAGAGAGAGACAGACTGAGAGATGCAAGGCTTTAAGAAGAGAAATGAGGAGAGAATAATACAAGTGAAGAGATTTAAAGGGCAAGAACACCAAGAGTATGAGAATATAAAAAGAAAAGGGGATGATGAAGTGAGGATAGAAAGACAGATTGGTAGATGCTCTCAGTGCTTTATTTCCAGAGAAGTTCTCTTCTGGCATGAAGACAATCTCTGTCTGCTGATTATGGATGAGCCAGGCTGCTTTACTATGTCTGTTATACTTAGTGCTGCTGACAGCAGCCACAATTCATCACTATTTAGTTGCTGATGCACCTAACCACAGTATCCTCCCCCTCATCTATCTCAATACCACTCCATTAGAGTATTCCCTCTGTCCATCCAGGCATGCATTCTGCTGATCCATCTATCCATCTGTATTTCCATCCATCCATCCATCCATCCATCCATCCATCCATTCGTCTGTCTGTCTGTCTGTCCATTCATCCGTCAATGTGTCTGTTCATCCATATATTCATCTTTCAATCCATTCAATCTTGTGTAAATAAAATTGTGCCCTGCTCTGACCTTAGCTGTCAGCTAGCTGCTGCAGGTAAGAGATTGTGTCTAGGTCTTGTACTAAAAGACAGTATGACTTCTCTTGGCAGTGACACACTACATGTCTGACATCATAATCTAAGCAAAACATGTAAAGATCACTGGGCACAAAAGGGTAGTGCTGCAGAAAAACAGCTGCATTATAACAAACCGAAACTCCAGACACTTCATATTTACACAAAAGCATTATGGTTTGCATTTAATCCACTAAATTGCACATGCTACAAACAATCAAATCAGCCTTTGAATCTTGAGTAAAGCAAATGTTCGTAGTCCTTAGGGCAAAATTTCATCTGGAGAGCAAGGGAAAAAAACAACAAAGCTGAGAAAACACAGATTGCTATTGTTATTATTATCATAATTACAGTTGTGCTTATCATGCAAGCAACCTCAATCAGGATGAAATACAGTTTCATTTGATGAAGCTTCCTGTTTTGACTGGCTTGAGTTTGGGAACCACACACTTGGCTGGCGTGCCAAAAACTCAATCAGGCGCAATTACATAGCCATCAGATAGAAATGTAATTGATTTGAAAGCTGACATGAGATATAACTACATTACAGTGGAGGCTCAGTGGGGAGGCTCCTTGGGGACAGGGCCTACGGGGAGCTCATTACCGCCAAGCTTTGAATTATTGAGTGCTAAGGCAGTGACATTGAGGAACTGAGGCGGGCGATTGGCTGCAACAACTCAGCAAGTGTTTATCTCAACTTACAGCAACCTAAGACATCTGAAGGCGTGATCTGCCCGTGCATGAATATTGCAAGGGGAGAAGTTGTAATGGTTCATAACTGAAAGGGTTCAGGCCAAGGCAGAGTCCATGGATGCATATCATGCCCCTCACCCCCAGTATGTGTAATGTGTGCAGCTACAGGAAAATACAATCACATCCTATCTGTGGGTCATTTCCATAGCATTAACACCACCCATTCCTTGAGTCACATATTTAGTGCTTTGGTTAGCGTTTACTCTGTTGAAGCATCACATGTCACCCTGCACAATAAGAGCTGGGTTGGCTAAACATACATTGTACTTTGCAAAATTTACTTTCACTTGAAGCTCAGTTGGTTTGTGTCTTGTCTAGTTTGGTTGTTGCAGTTGTTTTATAGCCACAAAAGAAACATAGCGCCAAATATGTGTTTTGTGTGTGTCTTCTCTATTTTTAGCAATTTACCAGTGCCAAGTTTACCAGTTATATGATTTTAACAGAAACATTTCCA
>NW_019445593.1:0-1756 GCF_002814215.2 Seriola lalandi dorsalis
TCCTGAGAGGGGCTGCAGCAGTTGTCTCTTCTCTGCACGTCTGTACATTTTATACATCTTTACATTCATTTACTTTAAATTTTTTTTCCCTCCATCAGTCCCGGTGTTTCAGTGCCTCACACGGAGCCTCCTCGGTCTCCTCCTCCTCCCGGCCCTCCTCGAGTTCTCAGGTTGTGCCAAAGGTTCACAAAAGGTTCTCGGTTTTTCCAGATCAACTCGTGACCGAACAGGACGTACCAGCTGGAGGAGGGAGGGAGCAGAGAGACACTCAGATCACCGACACACAACACACACAAAAACAAGAAAAGACAAAACAAACCAAATCTAAAGATCAGTGAATAAATGATAAAGGTACGATAAGACCATCAGCCATCAATCCACTGAAGATGACATGTTTCTTCACATTAAAAGCCTACCCATAAAAGGACAGCTTCAAGACTTTTAATGTGAAAATTGTTGTTGAGTTTCATTCATGGTCAAATGTTGAAGGTGAACAGCTGATGTGACTGCTGCCGTGGAAATGGAGATTCTAGTGAACTTCTCACGACAACAGGGACCATGGAGGAGTGTTGAGACTGTATTAAAGGGAGGGGGTTAAAATAAATGCCCGTCTACATCAACCTGTCCCAAACAAAGGCCTGGGGCAGTGAGGAAAATAAAATGAAGGCCCTGGACTCTGAATTTTCAGTTCTTCTGTTTTATATGATTGAAAACTTCATGTCTTCAGATTTTAGACTAAACAAAGGCATCGCCGTGGATTCTGAGAAACTGTGATGGACATTTCCACCATCACAGTTTAACAAAAACCAAAGAACTTATTAATCGAGAAAATATCCTGCTGATTAATCAATAATGAAAATAGCCCTGATAGAAACACAGCCATTTGGATGATTTGTTATTTATTTTTACATTCATCATTATGAAGAAAAAACACACCCTCCTCACAACATCAAAATAAGTCAGATTAAAAATTAACATAATTTTATTTTAGTTTTGCAGGTATTCATTTTGTATAAGTACTGTCCACTGACATAAACAGCTGCTTCTGTTCTGGGACCAGTGTTTGATGTTTGACGGTGATCCTTCAGGGTTGTAACACCTCTAATAGCCTTTCTACACCAAAATCAGTGGGTGACTGTGTGTTTTTAAAACTTATTTCAGGGCTGCAGCTCACTCTCAGAGGAAGGTGTAGCTGTGGTGTTTCTGGTTAAATAGCACTGTGGACAGGTAGCAGGTGTGTTCACAGTGTGTGAGCTCTGACAGACGTCACAACAGGAAAAGGGGGGGGAAATTACTGTGTTCACTCTGGTGTTGTGTTTACGCCAAAGCTGATCGGAGGCGGAGCTAATAAATACCAGAGACTACTGCAGAGTCATTTGACCTGAGTGTGAATGCAGATTGTTCCCTTTCACATTGCAGAGATGATAGTGCGTCTTAGCGGGTTTCTTGACCAGTGGAAAAGGGGCTTCAGAAACACGCCACCTTGTGAGATTCTTTTGATTGAGCTAACGCAGCCATCAACCAGAAGACAGTAACAGAAGAATCAAACACTGTTACATATAGACACGGTCTCTGTTTCATAAGTAGATCTAGACGACCTTCATTAGGCAAACACTTGAACCTTCACTTAAAGAAGAAATCTATTTCCTAATTTTACACAAACCCATAAATCTACATATAAAGAGGTTTAAAAGATGATATGATGACATGATGATAATTTTACTATATGTGGAGTATGTGCTGACAGGACGCTGCA
>NW_019445594.1:0-1640 GCF_002814215.2 Seriola lalandi dorsalis
TCCCCAGCCATCTTTCGAAATTGCGAAAACACTAGCTAGCTGTTAGCTATCATTGCCTGCATCCGTATGCTAACGGAGGAGTGGCTAATCTAATCTGGTTGCTGGAGAAATCTCAGGAAAACTACAATTAGATGTATATAAATATTGTTTTATTCTGGTCGTTAGGAAGTCAAATAATATGAGATAGATTCAGGGATTTGGCAATACCTAAATAATATAGTTAAACAATTACTCACCACCATTTAAAAACGGCCGGTAATGACGACAAAGAAATTACTTTCATTTTACAAAACATTTTATTGTACCTTTTAAAAATGACAAAATGCTAAAACAGTTCACCATAGAATCCAGTACCCAGACCTCTAAACTCAATAAAATATTATGTATACATATATTTATCACCTTTAAGTGTCAGATAAGGTATGAAACAGTTGTTCCTTGTAACCTCGCTCATTATTTATGCTTAACTAAAAATGCCTGTTCTGAACTGTTTCCAGGTCAAAATTGGCCTTTAACATTCACCTTATTCCACTTTGCAAACTATACTGGCTGCTAATTCACTTGAGGTGTATTTCCCATTCCTCAGCCAAATGTAGCTGTAACATGATGAGGTTTTCTTTGCCAACTACTACATAGAAGAAAAATAAAAATAAATAGGTCAATGGTAACAGAGATCTCTGTTTCAGAAGTCTGCATCCAGTGTGAATTCACAGTCTGTCATGCTCGACATAACTCCAAATCTCTGATACTCCGCCACTCGTTTCTCAAAGAAGTTTGTTTTCCCCTCTAGGGAAATGGACTCCATGAAGTCGAATGGGTTCTCTGCTTGGTAAACCTTGAAAAAGAGAAAGAAATAAGTTTTCCCACGCTATTACAAACAGTTAACCAAAAATCATTAGTGAAATAATCTGTAAATTTTATGTTAAAAACTTTTTTGCTGGGAATATGGCTTCTAGACAAAGGCATTGGGGAATCCACTTCTTCAACAGCATAGCTACCATAATATAAAGAAATTAAATGAGAAATGACCACCTGGCTTCCATTTAATTCAAATTTAAATAGAATTACTTTAGCCAGTCCGAGGTCAGTGAGAAGACGGTCAGCCACAAACTCGATGTAGTGTTTCATCAGACAACAGTTGATTCCAATGAGATCCACTGGCAAGGCCTCTGTCAGAAACTCCTGCAACACCAAACAGGATGTTTATTTATTTACAGAAATGTATGTACTATCAAGATTGTTTTCTTTCAAAATCAGCAAGTACATCAAAGGAGAATATACTGTCAAACACTTGCTGGTTTATTGCAATACCTTTCCATAGAGACAAACTAGACAGTGAACAACAAACATAGATATACTGCATGCTAAAATTTCTAATGTGGTAGTGTGGGTTGGATAATAAATAATAATAAAGCATAAATCCTCCAACACTAGCTGACCTGCTCAATGCTAACAGCTTTTGTGATGATGTCCTTCACTCTGTCCTCTGATGGCTTTTTCATCAAGTAGCTGTACAGCAGGCAGGCGAAGTTACAGTGCAGGCCCTAGGAGACACATCAATATACATGTGAGGATAGTTGATACTGAAACGGGGAAGATCAACCTTTAACTGTTTTCATACTGTGACCATATTTACTACC
>NW_019445595.1:0-1711 GCF_002814215.2 Seriola lalandi dorsalis
CAGAATAAGACCTTTGTGTCTAGAAATTTGATATTAAGTGATTGTAAAATTATGTTTAAGCTTTATTTTAGGGTGTTGGGTATTGAGGTATGGTAGGTATAATTGAGGATATGTAGAAATGCCAGGAATTCTGCTTCCGACCTGTCCCAAAGACTGAAGATGTTGTCCAGATATCTGAAGTAGAGAAGTGGATTTATTGTCATTGCTGTTTGCTCCCAGTTTGCTAAATAGCTATCAGCGTAGGATAGAGAATATTTGTGGCCCATTTCACAGATAATGTTTAATATCAGATTGAAAATCATTCCTGGTGAGTGTAATTTCTGTAAAATATCTGTCGGGTCTGGATGTTGATGAAAGATGTCCTGAATGGCTGCAAGGCTGAGTGGAGTTTCAATATTATATTAATGAATCTATGCCCATGGAAAAAAGGAAGGTATGGCTGGGTATTTGGAGGTGTTTTATTTTATTAACAAATCATAAGTGTCTTTGACATAACTAGGGTGAAGTTTGGAAAGTGGATTAATGAAGTAGTCTATGTATTCTGTTTTTCTATAGATTCTGTATCGCAGTCGCTGATGATGGGACGGCCAACTGGAACCAAAGAGGGGATCATCCACGTCTCAGGAAGTTTGTGGATTTTTGGCAGTAGGTAAAAGAGGCGAGGCATGGGCTCATCTGGACTGTACAAATCATTTTTTTGCTTTGCATTAATGTATTTATTTTGATATAAATTGTTTGTGATGCTCCTGAAAAGTGTCTGTTTCTAACTGTAATGAATGTGAGAGTGATTTATAATAAGTAGAGTTATTTAACTGTCTGTTTGCTTCTTATATGTAATTCTTCCTATCCTGTAAAACTCTCTGTCCCCTTTGTCTGCTGGTTTGATTACTATGTGTTTATTATTACTGAGTGATTTTAATAATCAGTTTTTGTACCTGACTTATGTTCTGTTGTCTTGGTGGGAGGGGGTGCCATTTTGTAAGTTGCTTGTATGTTTTTGTCCATTAACTGTCTGATTTCATGTGAAACTTGATCTGAATGAGGTTCCCAATAGGATGGTCCAGTGATCAAGGCAAGTTCTCTCCTCTGCGGAGTTTGAGCCTCCTATGGAAGATGTGGAGAATCCCCCCTGAGCTCCGGTCGGGTTGGAGGTTTGGGTGTTCAAGTCCTGGGGGGAGCCAGGCGCCACCACAGAGTCCTCGTTAGAGCTTGAGGTGGATGAGTCGAACAATGATGGATAGAAAAGCAGAAAGCTGATTTCTTCCTCAGTATCCGTTTCTTTTTCACAGGGCTCTGTGGCAGACGACTCTGGCTCCCTCTGCTGCTGGTGTGGTGTAGTGGAATCTGTGGGTGGAGAGGATGAAATGGGGTTACCTCAGGGCCTCTGCCTGGGGACCCCTGGTTGTCCGGTCCCTCAGTGTGTCGATGGAGGAAGATTCTTCAGCTTCACAGTGATGACCTCATCGTAATATTCTCGTAAAATGGTCACATTATTGTGCATCTATGTGTTGGTGTTCTGTTTAACTTTATTGAAGGTGATGTTGTTAGGGGATGATGGTTTGATAAAAGATCAGTTCAGTCATATGTTAAGAATTTATGAATGGTGAATGGCCTGGAGTATTTTGAAATATTACATGGTTTGCAGGTGAATTTCTGTTGATGGGTTATGGGAAATTAAAGGGAGGAACAGCCAGTGGTGTGAATCTGTTTT
>NW_019445596.1:0-1740 GCF_002814215.2 Seriola lalandi dorsalis
TAATTTGAACGCATGAGGATGCTCAACCAGTATTCATTATTCTGACAATTACTGTAATTCCATATGAGTATTCACGTCCACACTTATCTTCTTTGTGCTCTGACACGAATTTGCAAGAATGTAGTTTATCATCACATTCCTCCGGTTTGGGCTTGGAGTGGGATGATGTAAAATTATTTTAAAAAGGTAGAAACTTAACCTCTCACCTCCACTTTTAGTCTGAAAGGTGTTTGCTGCAACCAACTTAATTTTTAGTGTCAAGGTTCTTCATTAAAGTCGAATAAGTTTCCAGCACAAGGTCAACCAGAGGCTGGTTTATATTCTTTTGCCCTAGTTCAAACTCCAGCGTTACTGACTGTATTTAATGTTCACAAGGTTCAGTGAGAGCTGTTGGCTGCCTTCTACTACCACAGAGACAAATATCAGCACAACTGCCTAAGGTACAGAGCACTCATTTAAACCTGCCAATAAAACACAATCTGCAGCTCCAGACTTCCTCTCATGACTATGTGTGGTCAAATCTCAGTTTTTGTTCACCCTGTTCAAAGCCAAGTAGCTCTTTATTCAAATAAAAATATATTCACAGTGAATGTATTTATTCTTAGCTTTAAATGAGGGAGTTTTTTCTATTTGCCACCAAAGCCAGTTATCCAGTTTAAAAGAATCTCAGTTAATGTGCTGACTTCACACAATGCTGATTCTGGTATCCAATCTTGATTTTCTCAGCTTTTTTCATTTTGTTTAAGTTTTAAAAGCCCCCAGAAGCCTTATTTTATCAATGAAAATGAACAATATTCATCTTTGCTCCAGGAGTAAAGTGGTGACTTTTCTCTCTCAACTTGACACACAAGATTTTCTTCAAAATAATTAAAGATGGTACAAGTTGGTAAAAAATAATATGATAATAGTGGAAAATAAGTCTCAACCCAGGTCAGACTATGATGTGGTTGCCTCTGCTTGATGTGTTTTATTAAGACTCTTCCTGCAAAACGGCCATGTAGGTGGTGTGTTGCCATGGCGATGTGCTCATTAACAGCTGCTAAGCTTCATTACTTCCTGGTCATCAGCCCAGTGACACTGATCCCACACAGGGACAGAAGCACAGTATGCAGTCACACACTCACACTCTCTCTCACACACACTCACTTACACTCACCCACAGATTTGTCATCTTGAAAACTGACATATAACAACTGGTCCTCTTCAGCTCATATCTCATGTTGTGGAAGAGGATGTGTATTTGTGTCTGTGTGTGGTACGCAGGGTAGCATGGACTTATTAGCAGCTCTCTTAAGGTGGAGTATCTGATCAGTCAAACACAAAGCACCACCTAAGGCAGGAAATAACACACGATGTTTACATACTGTACAGTGACGTGGTTAACATAAAACCTGCAGTTACATGCATCTGGTCAATAATCAGCCTTCTTTTCTACCCACTGCCATATCTGTTAAACCTGCTGTATGCTTAGCATTTGTTTCGGGGTATGTCTTGTTTTTATGTCTTTAAGCATCATTTTTAGTGACTTTGCAGATTTAATTATTTAGGTAATGATTAATGAGCAATTCTTTCTTGGCATATCTTGCTGCCACTATCTTTTTCATGTGTGAGGTGATTTTCATACACATGCCCCAGATGGAAGCCTGAGAATATATATATATATATACACATACATATATATACATACGTATATATATATAATTCCGGTTAAGAAAGCCTGGTTTCTCTAGTCTGAAAAAC
>NW_019445597.1:0-1607 GCF_002814215.2 Seriola lalandi dorsalis
ACGCAAACAGAAATTTCTTGAGTAAACACAACACAATTTTCATGTCCAACCAGCCTCCTTAGCCTTGTCCCTGACAGGAAGTCTACATCTACCAAGCCTCTGACACTTCAGTTTGAACTTCACGCACAGAGCTGCATCCTTTTTTTCATATTTTCATTAAATCGATCTGCATTCATTTTATCTCATCTTTTAAGCAGCAACTTTTTTTTTTGCCAAATAGTATTTTCTAAGTTGGTTTAACTTATTTCTGAGTTGCTTTGTTATTATACTTTGGAAGCTTACTTTCATTAATATTAGTGTTGGGCCATACACATTCAGTCTGCAGTTCATTACTCTTAGATAAAACTAGTACAACAGTCCTGCAATAAATCCTCCATCATGAAGATTATAATGTTGAGACAGACGTGTTGATGCCACTTTATGTGGTGTGTGGTGCTGTTAATTGTATTGTATTATACAGAGAGGTGTTTCAGTTATTGTGTTAATCCCATTTATATCAATTAGGGAAGGCTACTTAACAAAAACATTGGTTTTAGCGAGGAAGACATGTAGCTGGTTTTGGATTTATGGGTGGATGGTAGTGCTCTTGAGGTGGAAACAGGTCCTGATTATTAGTCTGACAGAGGTAATCCAGATGTCCAGACAGCTGGACTTTAGATGAGTCCTCTAACTGTTGCTCAGCAGCGGGTGAAAACAGTCGGTTCTTTTTAATCTTCATTGCTTTGTTCATCTTTACTTAACCACATTAATCACAGTCCCTGTAACTTATAGTATACAGCACATATCGTATGCAATTAGTGTCTGGTATGGAACTGGGACTTACATTTCTTTGACGTGAGTGGGCTGGTGGATACTATTGTCCTCCATTGCAATACACAGAGAAAATGAAGGAGCCACACAGAGCTGCAAAACATGAAAACAAACTGGATAAAGACTGAGGTAGAAAAAAAAATACAAGTATGCTTTTTGGAAAAACTATTATAACTTTTATAATATAGCTTTATTTATGTGAGGTTTGACACGTGCTTCTATTATTTTGTCCACCCCCCTTTATATCGGTGAGGTCAGGGCTTAAAAACAGAAATACAAGACTACAAACTACATCCTCCAAAAATGATCACACAGATGAATCAGCAACAACTCTCTCCATAGGCTGCACATTATAACCTTCATGAGGGAGGATTCATTGCAGGACTGTTTTATTTGACTGAATGGTATTCCTAATAAACTTTCTCTGCTGTATGCTGAAGGAAAGTGGGCCGACCAGTGAAAACAAATGACAACACTTTCCTCCCTCCTTGAATGCACTGAGCTGAGATGGTGGATACTGGCAGCGGTGTCCCTGCCTGGATTTTATTTTTGCTCCGTTTGATGAATCTGTTTTTTCCACAGAGGGATGACTTCAGTGTCTCCTGAAACTCTTGAGTCGCCTCACTCAGAGGAAAACACCTTTTGTTTTATATGATCTTTTCTGCTGTAAATTTCCCCCCATTTTTCTCTCCCCCTCTCCCTCCCTCACTGGGTTTTTTTTTTTTTCATGTTTTCTCTCTCTCTCTCTGTGTTTGGTGTGATTGGTCAGTTCACTGTCAGTGTGCAGACTGGAGGTA
>NW_019445598.1:0-1944 GCF_002814215.2 Seriola lalandi dorsalis
AAATTTGTCTGTTTATTTTAGTGAAAACTTATGTTCCCTGTGCTTCAAACAGGCCTTTGGCAACGCCAAGACCGCAGAGAATAACAACTCCAGCCGCTTTGGGAAGTTCATCCAGCTCAACTACCTGGAGAGCGGTGTCATCAGAGGGTGAGGCGCCAAGTTTTATTTCTCTCACCAACCTTCTGTACTCCTGTAGTGAATCTTAAAGGCTTCTACACAGCTGAGTTTATCTTGGTTGATATATTTGTTTAGTTTCACAGTTCATTTTTCTTCTTATGTCATATTTGGACAATGTTGGCAACCTCACCAAAGCTCCACAGGTCTTGTTGACATTCCCTGCTTGTGTGTCTCTTGTAGGGCAGTTATTGAGAAGTACCTACTCGAAAAGTGCCGCCTGGTGTCCAGAGATAAGAGAGAGAGGTATAATGACGACTCACTTAAATGGCATTTCAAATCCTCAGAGAAACACTGATAATTTGCATTTTAATTCAAAATCTGGGCATGGAAATTAGTCTCTCCTGTCTGATAACAACCTTTGTCACACTATCACCAATTTGTACTTGCAGCCTGATCTGTTGTAAAGGCCATTAAAAGCAGACCGCACACAAAACACACCTTTACAGCTCCCTGTGCCGTGAAAGTTTGAAATGAAATCTGCATGAGACCTAATTAACTGTATCTGCGCTCTGTGGCCTCTGACCAGCAGGAACTACCACGTGTTCTACTACCTGCTAGTGGGAGCGTCCAAAGACGAGCAGGAGGAATTTCATCTGTTAAAGCCACAAGATTATCTCTACCTCAAGCAGGTACCTTTGATCCACATTCTCTACAGCAGCAGTCAGGGAGGACAGGGAGGACTAGCATAGGGCGCGATGTGTCATTTGGTGTTATCAAATGGGGGAAAACCAGTGGTAGATGTTTTATAGAAAGAGAACCACCGTATCTTGAAAATCTCAACAGTAAATTATAGCATATCAAAGCCCTCCCTGTGCAGTGGATAAACAGACACTCACATAAAACTATAAAACTGCTCTTCAGGCTGCAGTGCACCTGTTTTCCTCCCAAATCATTTTATTATCATGACAATTTAAGAACATGTTGGCCTCTAACATGTTTATTAAGGTTTCAGTGAACATACTGACACTTTAAAAGTTTTTGCTGTCATTTGATTGAACTCAGGTGTGGACTAAAAAATGCTGGTTGGTCTCTGTCTGGTTTCTGGTGTTTTTGATTCAATTAATGTGACACTGCAACATTAACTACCATGAATTTCCTCTGTCATTCCAGTTGAGGACATGTTGTCGCCTTTTTTGTTGTTTGTAGCTTTTCATTATTTATTAATGGATGCGTTTCAGGTGAAGTCATGAGTCATGGCTAATGCTCATAATAAGCTGTATTTCTCTTTAATTTCCCTTGCTCACACACTATAAAATATATTAAATATAAAGAAAGCCTCTGAGTTGTGTGAGGTGCAATGTAATTTGCTGTCAGTGACACTGAATTAAATTTCTAGGTTTGTGTATCCCTGATGATGCAGAAGGAGTCAACTCAACAGCATAACTGTTTCCAGTCTTCAGCTTTGGAAACTGAATTACAGGTGTCAACACAGCCTGGCAAATGTAAACTAATCAAAGCAAGTCAATGTTTTCATAGAGCACACTGAAAAACAAGCGGTTTACAGAGAGATGGTGGGTGAAAAATCAATAGAGTATGAGATCATTTGGATAAATTTATGGAAACACAAAAGGTGTTTTTCACAGAACTAATGCATAATACAAACCAGTGTGACCAGTCAAAAAGGTGAAGAAGAGAGACTATTCAGTTGATCTCTTTTCTAAAATATTGATTATGTGTGGACAGTTTAGATTGACATGAGATCTCTGTGGCTATGCTTAACATTCACCCCTGTCTCTTTCCATGTCCTCTCTGATTATCCTGCAGCAA
>NW_019445599.1:0-1670 GCF_002814215.2 Seriola lalandi dorsalis
TTTTAGGACAAAAGTAATATGGCACTAATTATATGGAAATGTGTTTGATTGTTTCACTTCCACTTCATTCATTCTGATAAATTTCTGTAAAATCTGACAAGTTGATCTTAGTTGAAAAAAAAATGTGGATGCCTTGAAAAGGCAAATATAATTTAAGTTACGTTTAATTTATATATATCTAGTTGTAAAATTTGCTAAATGTAGCTGTATTTATTATTTTGTGAGTAAGTCCTTTCTAAGTTCACAGTAGGTCAGCTGAACATGCTAAATGTGCAATTTTGTTGACAGGCAAACATACAATTCAACATAACTGGAGGAGATAGTTTCCAATAATAAATGAATAATAAATAAATGTTTCTTAGGAGCTTTTTGTTCACAAAACATCTAATATTCATCTAATGGTTCTTTCCTAGTAATATTCTATGAACGTATTCAAAATTTACAAGAAATTACAGAATGTATATAAAATAAAGCATTATTGATCTGTTTTATATTATTAATATGAAAAATGTGACTGTACTCTATTGCTAAGTTCTGTGTCAGCGTACTGTTTAATATCCTAAAACATGAAAACGTGTTTATATTATTACATACACATTACCTAAACTGCAGTCGATAAAGCTATGGATGTTCTTGACTTTCACTTTCATGGTGCAACACTGATTGATGCAAACACTGAATGCTCACAAACACCCATATACTGTATAGGAAAACTAACAAACACAAGCTTGCGTGAGTACATAGAAGCATAAAGGGGCGTAAACAGAGACAGACCCGATGGAGCCAAAGAAATAACTTCTAATTGAGTTTTCCTTAATGATAACACAAGCTGGGTCTGTGGCTCTGTTTCCGTGATGTCACACAGTGTATCCTCCCCTATAAAACACACACAAAGTCAGACACATGGATACACAGACACGCAGGCATGGTGGTATCCTTAGGGAGGATCATGGGAGGGGTATTTTTAGCATGCTGTGATTGGTGTCTCCAGGGAGACAAGACTGATGGAGGGATGGGAGCATCAGCTGCTCAATTAACGCTCTGTGTCTGAGTGTTGTGCATGTCCATGTGCTTCTTCCTACACCAGGGAGACCCCATGTGACTTCCAGAGGAAGGAGGTGGTGGTGGTGGGGGTGTACTTGTGTGTATGTGTATGTTTGTCGAGCAAGTAATGTCCTACCATTGTCTGTGGCTGTCTCTTCGTATTCGTTGGTGGAGGGCAGTGCAGGTACCAGAGGTTCCATATTCATGATGAGGTTTTTATGGCTCAGTGAGTTAAAACTTCGACTCTGACCAAACTGGGCTCTGAAAACACAAACATCAACAACACTGACTGCTTTGTTGCCTATTTTTTGCAAGCTTTCCTTGTAAATGTTGAGCTCAATAACAGGATGATAATTTGATTAATTCATGTAATATCTATCTGCAGAAGGGTATGACTGTAAATAAGCAAGCAGGCAATGACATGATTTTTGTTTATGGTTTTCTGACTGTGTGAAACATTTGATCTTTACCTGCGCACTACTGGTGGCTCTCTCTGAATCTTGGAACTGGCTTCAATCACTTCCTTGGCTACTCTTCCGCTAACAGGGGAAAACACAGGTTAATTGCAAGAAAGACAAAGAGGTGCAACTGCTGAGGAAGTATTGTAATTTCTATTTTTCATGTTG
>NW_019445600.1:0-1636 GCF_002814215.2 Seriola lalandi dorsalis
AGTGAAAAGAAGAAATGGGAATCTGTCAACACCGATTTGGAAATGGTGTTTGATAGACCAAAAAGATAGTAGATAATGAGAATACAGTAAGAATAATGGCATTATTTCTGACAAAGACAGAGAGACTGCAGACCCAAGTTGTCCTGCAAAGATATGTGAAGCAAACAATTTGTCGACTGACGCAGGAAGAGAAACAGCTGCAGAAGACGAAAACTGCATCTTCCATGAATAAACTCAAGAACCGTTATGATAACACTGAAAGAAGAGATTCCGTTGCTCTTAAACTTTCATAAATCCGCTAATCTCTCCAATCACTCTTCATCGAGGAGAGAAGTGGATGTCTGAAAACATTAAAACAGGAGCTTGAAAATGACCTCAAAGAAATGCTCACTGATGTGGAAGGGTGCATGGATTTTGTGCTTCCCCCCAGATAACCCGCCAAATGAAGAGCCGGAGCACCAAAAGGATCTCAGTTAAGTGAAAAGAGGTGGAAAATCCAGCGATGTTGCTGGCCTCGGGGTCTTAAGAAGCCCGTAACCCATTATACAAGAACAAAGGTTCATCAGATGCCCCAGTGATTTTTATACTGGCTTATGAGAAAGGCAAACAATGACAAGGAATTAGCCTACAGCTACATGAGCTTTGGGTCTGTGAAGTGAATGCCAAACTAAGAAACGGAGGAGGAATTTAGTGCTTAGCCTTAGGAAGATTATTACTGTAGAGATATAAACATTCACTGTATCTGCTGTGGACTTTGTCATGTTGGTTTGGCTGCAGGAAGGACAAGAACCGCAGTGGAAACAGAAACAAGTTCAGGCCGACTTTATGTTACACTAACCATTTGGTATGTGTTTTGAGATGAGTAAAAGATAAAGATAAGTCTTCTTGAGGGAGTCGTGAGCATAACATAAAAACACAATAAGACAACATAAGAACAAAATTCTATTATGGACATAAATATACAGGTGCATTTTTATTGTCTACTTGTATTTTTGTCAAGTACAGATGGCCGAGCGCTTACAGATTTCTCACTGGCAGAGTCTTCAAACATGAGCTCCAAAGGCTTCCTCACAGGCTCCATCCCATCAACGAATACCTGCAACCACACAGAGAACAGCACATTGGAGCTGCATCCAAATATATCACGCACAGAGCAGTTATGATGCAGTTATTACAACCAGAAGGAACTCATTACTGCATGACTCTTACTATCTTAAAAGTTTACCAATTCAAAAGTCAATCAAACACTTATAGTATGGATGTGTCACTATGGAGACCTGGTTAATGGAGGGGTGTCCCTTGGTCTTCCTCTTAGAGGCGGTGTCCAGCCCCCAGAGGGAGGAGAAACGGCTTCGGCGTTTGCTGAAGGTACGAGGCATGGCCTGGCTTCGCCTCCTGATGCTGCTTTCAGTACGGGCCGACACCTGTGACAGTGATAATTACACAAAACATGAAATCGATCGAAACAGTATTTGAACCTTAACTATGTGCAATCTACCCTAATTGTTATTTTTCAAGAAACTGATCGACATGCTCATTTAGTCAGTATAAGAGTACTTCACACTGGTAATACACTGTAATAATTTAGTTCTCAATTCACTTAAATTATATGTCTTACTAAGCTTTATCTATTTTA
>NW_019445601.1:0-1880 GCF_002814215.2 Seriola lalandi dorsalis
AAAAGAACTTTAAATTGCAAGAAAGTAACTTTTTTTAACAACTGAGTAACTATAAAGTTTCTCAACCAACTTTTAATACGGACTTTTTTTATATTTTAATCAGGAAGGTAATGAATAAGTAAATGATGTAATGACGTATGAAGCTCAAAGGTAAAATTGTTCCACATTATCCATATTATCTAGAGCCAAGACCACAAGAGGTAAGGAAAGATAAAAATATAATATGTGACGGTGAAACACATTTGCTACCAATGTATACAAAACAGTGTATAAGAGAAATGATGGACTGAATGAAAAGAAAGCCAAATGAAAAAGCATGTTTTATGTTTAACAGTGAAGCTAATTAGATCATATTTTAAGACGAACACTGAACATGTAACTCTACATCTGATAAGTGACTGCTGCACAAACATGAGTATAATGACATCACTTTGAAGGACAGACGTACCGGATCAGGTAAACTTCGTTGTTCCAGGGATAGACGTTCAGCACCGGCCCGATGCCGTTCATGTGGTTCCGGTGGTTGTCAGTTTTTTCTATGTACTCGTGCCTGATGGGCACACGGGTGAGCAGCTCAAAGTTTTCAGGAGACTGCTGACGTAATTTTTCTGCAGCGTAGAACCCATCCACAAGCAGCGTCCTTCCTCCAGTTCCCTCGTGCTTCAGACAGTGGAAAACCTGTATCCTGCAAGAACGAGCAGACACATCAAGTAAAAATAAAGGTTTTTTTAAAGCTACTGAAAAGTTTGACAGAAAAACTTTTTTTCAAATGTTATTTCACTGCTTCACAAACAAAATTCCTTCCACATCCTCCCACCTAGAGGCTGTTTCAGTCCGTCCCTCCTGCACTTACCCACAAGGCTCCTGAAAGTAGGAGGTGTCAGTGTGACGATCCAGAGCCAGCTGACTGTAGGCTGTGTCTCCTCTGGAGAAGTCTGAGGTGAAGCACCACATTCTTCCATATGTGGTCTCCCTTGTGTAACACACAAAACACAAGTGGATTAAGAACAAGTGGATGTACAAGTGCGTTTTGACTGTAGCAAAGACAAAAGCAGCACTTCACACCTGATAAGACTGACTCTCTGGGTGACTGCCTCTGTGGCCTCCACTGTAGCAGGGACACCATCCACAAAAGCGATTCCATACAGAAGATAGTTCTGAAGAAATTTCTTCAGCTCGTCATCGCAGCTCATGAACGTGTCCCATTGGGCCGATGGTACGTTCGCCTTTTGATAGATGTCTGAGTTCCACAGGATGCGAGGCTGGATGGTGCTCTGCTGCTTTCCCTCGTAGCTGTTCTCAGCCAGCCAGCTGAGGCTGTACTTTGACACATGACCACCAGGCCCTGGGATACACACATGGAAAAGACTGTTATTAGGTACGGTTAATGGAACCTGATTTTGACCGATCTTCATTAGTTTTATTTATATGCATGTAAATGTTAAATCATACATGGAGGCATCACAGTGTGAGTCAAAATGCTAATTTGATTTTCTTTCAATATTATCAAACCACATCTAAAATATTGATTATTGACAGGGTCATCAAGCAAGGCTGGATTAATAACCGCCTTGGAGACCCCGACCACCGGGGGCACAAGGCTTCGCTGTTTGCCAAATATTTCTTTACTAATTTTATTAACTGCAGATTTGTTGAAATAACCTGAATGATAGGACATTTGAGGAGTGTGTGCATCTTGGTTCCGGGCCCCGAGCAAGTTAAACCAACCCTGTTAACCACTAGGATTCCCCACAGCCACTTCCTCTGTATCCAGCTGCTGAATTACAAGTGAAATGACGGAGTTTAGCTGAACTGAGACCAGGGGCCAGTTGCACAAAACACCTTAAGATTTTCCTTAAAGTCTGAGTTAAGGTCTCCTT
>NW_019445602.1:0-2219 GCF_002814215.2 Seriola lalandi dorsalis
TTTTTTTTTACAACTATTAACAGGAGGTCATGTTTCATGGTGTGTGTTAATTATGTTTTAAAATATTAATATTGGCCAGTTACTACTGTAAAATGATTCAAACAGGAAGCCACCACATTATGTGGCTTAGTACAGGTGGGCTGAGTGAGCTCAACCTATGCCAGCACTGGCATGTACTTACTGGACCAGTTGGTTGCTCTTGACGACAGAAAGGTCGAGGGTCACCTTGGCGTTCATGTTCTCCCAAAACAAGAACACCTCTCGTATTTCAGCGGGCAGGGCGTCATGTCAGCTCTATTACCTGAACCTAAAACAGATTAAAGAGCCTGTTTGTAACGCAAGTGAAAGTACACAAAGTAGACAAAGGCTCATTATAACCAACTCTATATGGAACGCAAGAGAAAAACTCACCAAAGTTCATGTATTATTATATTGGTGTGAGTTCAGTTTGTGCGCAGTTTTAGATTTGGACTTGGACTTTCAGTTTTCCTGGCTTCAGGTTTCATACGAGTCGCTCATTACATTTAGTCACTGCACTCACAATAGAAGACATGAGTGGTGCCAAACTGATACTACCACGATGCATAACTATAGGACTGGACGACATGTTCATCGGAAAGATTTTGTATTTGCAAATTACATTAAACTGAGAAACATAGCCTTGTTTTTTACTTGACAGTGCATATTTCACATTACCCAGTGAGCTTCCACAGGAGAACATGGTTTTCATAGGACGTTCTTTAACAGAGGTGATAAGCCACCACGATGCATTGCATCACATGATCAGTGCAGTTAGTAGATGGTGGCCTAAACAGTAGTCACACTCAACAAAGTTAATGTGTTCTTACATAAAGTGGATAAGGTGTTATGATGTGACTGGAGGCGATCTTAGCTCACCTCTGCTATCAGACACTTTGGGGCAACTATATAAAAATGTTGGCTCCTTTTCTCCCCACACATTGTGATGTGCATTTTCTGTTTACAAACAAATTTCTTTGAGGCTAAGAAGGACAAAATAATTTAATATAAACATCAGAACTGAGCGAGATTAATTATGGGCTTTTTGTCCTGAGGAAGTATGACATGCCAGCTACCTACTCAGTATGCAGATAGTGGTTCTGCTTGAACAACACAACAAAGCTCTGTTGTAAACAGAACAATGGGGACAAGAGCCTATTTTCCCCAACATGTCCTCCTCCCCCGTGTTCATTCTTTCATCTTCTCCACCTATTGTTTTCTATTCAAACTTTATAACCATGTTTGTTGAAATTGATGATATAAAGTGGTTACAAATATTGATATAGTCAGTGATTATGATTGTCAGCTGAAAACAATTCCAGCTCATACTATACAGTACCACGTACAGGAACATTAGATAATTTAACGTGTGATATGATTATTAAACATAACGCACATTGAAATTTTCACATCTTCTGGAAGCCCCACACAGCAAACTGGTTGGAAAATGAATACAAAGAGACATTTTAAAAAATTTTTTGTTATACCACATCCTCCACCGTGCTTTTCTCCTGACCTGCTTCTCCCTGGTTTGCTCTTTCCCAGGCTGTGGTAGTCATCACCCCCAGTCCACGCGTGACGGTGAGAATGACGACAATACCTCCATGACCTCCTTTGGTGTTGCCCTCCGAGGCCTCCCCCTGGCCTTGGCATCCATGACACAAGCTACCACCTCAGACTCACGCTTTCACCCAAAATGGCGGGCAATCACTGTGGCGACCCTGCTGGCTTTAGTGCTCATATTGTATTTGCACCGGACAGTAGGGAACAGAGATACTCCTACCAGGGGCTACTACCGCAACAGGGCTCACAGTTTGCAACTGTACAGTGAGGGTGAGGATGATATCTTCAGGGACACTCGCAGACAAACTGCAGGAAGCCTCGCCCGCCGTCAGAGGAGGGAAAAACCTTACAATGACACTTACCCGTTAAGTCCACCAGAGAAGACGGAGAAGGGCATCCGCTACCGCATCGGTGTGATCGCAGACCTGGACACGGCATCACGTAGCTCCAAGGATCAGACGTGGTTCAGCTACATGAAAAGAGGTTATCTGACTGTTTCAGAGAGCGCTGACAGACTGGAGGTGGAGTGGGATGCTGAGACTGTCACTCTAGAGAGTCATCTGGCTGAGAAGGGACGAGGTATAAGTTGGTTAAGAACTTACCTATTGATATGTATATTTGTTATGTTTGTGTGTTCA
>NW_019445603.1:0-1635 GCF_002814215.2 Seriola lalandi dorsalis
TTCGGTCTCTGGGCGTGAAACTACAAGACATGGCAGGAGAAAATTAACAGCTCTTGTCCACAAGGCCTCTTTACAGCGACTGTATCCCAGTAGCACAGGAACACTCTCAAGTTGCACTATCAACAGTTTTAAATATTTAATCACGTCTGTCACAGGATCTCACTTTTGACATTGACGTCAACCTCTACACGATGGGCTGCCAAGTGTTTCCATTACACGGCCTCTCGCGCCGACAGCTCTTTCTCAAGGACCTCAATTCACAGATCAAATAGTCTCCAGCTCAGTCATAGCAGAGTGTAAATAAGAGCCCCAATACTGTAGTCCCCTGACTAATTTATCACTTTCGCAGGGATGATCATAGGCGGGAAAGGTCAGGAAGTATGACTACAGCACTGTAAGGACGCCTGGAGACGAGGCTTACGAGTTTTCGGAGGGTTTTCTCGCCTGGTCGTCACCTGGGCGACCGGCTTGGTGACAAACTTCACACTGAGCATCGGGGACTCTGGGGCCGATCCCGGTGGCAGCCTGCACTGTAAATAGGCATGCTTTTCTCCCATGTGTCCTTGTTCCTGAGAAGAAAATAAAAAATAAATCTAAAGGTTGCAACACGATCAGCAATCCACCAAATACTGTGAAACTGTAAGTTTCAGGAAAGCTCTCTGGAAGGCATGGCAGCATTAAAAACACAAGGCTCCCTGGAGTTAACCTGTTTGCAATGCTTTCTCATTTTTTCCCTTTAAAGCATATGAAAGTGATAAACATTCATTTCTGAATTCGTGAACATTTGTTTGGCCTATTTTCTCCTTGCCATTATTTTCTAAGCTTATCATGTTTTATTCATTGGGTTGGATTTTGATTTCAATAATCCTATTGTTTTGCTCCAAAAAGTAATCTACATTGCAAATGAGGAATCCGGTACGCTCATTTTTCCTGCATTTGACAGTCCTGCCAACCCTGTCCCTCGTATATGGCGGTGCTTAATTCCTGATCATTTTTTAATTACAACTCGAGCAGTTCAATATCACAGCCTGATTAAAATGTTATAGGACCTGGGTTGAGCAATCATTACAGATTGGCTGGCCAGAATGTGCAGAGTAAATTATTTTATTTGAGGAACATAATTACATCTACAAAACGCATCACTGTGAATGATTTAACAGCACCTATCGTTCTAGAGGGGAGGTTTAATGGGTCATTTTAGCAAGCCCTACTGGACATTATATTGACTTGGAATGAGTTAGGATCCTCGTCTAGATTCAGCAGGAGCGCTGCTTGTGTCTGCTGCTGTGGGAAAAGCCGTGCAACAAATTTATGAAATAAAAAAAAAAAAGAAAAGAAAGAAGCAAACTGAAATTTATATGCAAAAGAACCGCTGATATTTTTCATGGATTTATAGCCTGCAGTTTATGTTTAATGTGTTCATTCCATGATCCTAAAGCTCGTAGGATATATCTCATCATATATTTTGCACTCTGAAACATCTTTTGTTGTTTTCTGCAGTTTTATCTCTGTATCTATATAGTTACATCTCAAGTTAGCCAGTAAGGGGTATGAGAAGCAAGTTAAAGGTGCTATGTGGAGTATTTCTCCCTGTGTGTATCCAGATCTGTGCTGACCTAAAATCTGACATAAAGA